>NW_015172658.1:24175-111550 GCF_001447785.1 Gekko japonicus | reverse complement strand
ACCTTAAAGAAAAGTCTAACAAAATTTGTGACAGGGCATGAGCTTTCATGAATCACTGCTCACTTATTCATATACAGCTGGAATGTGAGTCCATCTCTCCTTATATCGTGGAGAGTGAAGTGATTTCAGATGCCAAATGACAATAGTGGGCATTGTTAATGAGAGAAACAACCTAGGTCTCAGTTCAGTCCAGGAGTTTGCATTGTCTTGAGCTTCATTATCAATTGCAATTCAGCAATCTCTCTTTCTAATCTCCCTTTGAAATGCCTATCTAAGAGAACTGCCACTTTTAGGTCTGCAACTGAATGTCCTGGAAGGTTAAAATTTCCCCCCACTGTTTTTTTAACGTTGTGGTTTGTAACAGCAGTAGAAAAAGTAAGAGTCCAGTAGGAGAGACACTTTAAAATTTCTTTTTGCGCTGTGTGCAGCCCAGAAAGAACATTGGCAAGAAATGTGCACTTTGTACATGTTCCTTCCTTTTCATTTTGTTTTGTGCTTTTGAAGCAGTTTTTCTCCAGGTAGGCTCACCAGCTCTGAGTTGGGAAATATCTGGAGATTTTTGGGGTTGAGCCTGAGCGGTGGGTGTTCCCTTCTGACACACTTCCGGTGATGTCAGGGGGTGTGGCCTTATGACAAACTTCTGGTGATGTCAGGGGGTATGGCATATGCTAATGAGTTATGCTAATGAGCTCCTGCAGCTCTTTTTCTACAAAAAGACATATACAGAAATCTCTGTTTAGGGCTATTACCATGTTTTATGGAACGGTATTAGGAATCCGGGATTCTTAGTGGAATGAAATTACCCTTCCCAAAGAATGCATGTTGTTTTCAAGTTTGAGTGCTTGTTTTTCCCTTGATTCTACTGGTGTCTCTAGGAATGGCATTTCTCTCTTCCAGTAGGATCATTTCAGGGGAGGAGCACAGAGATCTTCCAGCCAGTCATCTTTGGAGACAAGCCACAGAGAGCCACAGTTCTCCTTCCCTCCCTCCTTTGTGTATGGGGGAGCCCTTTTGTTCTTCTGTGGCTGGATAGATATAAAGATGGGGTGTGATGTACTAAAACAAATGACAAGAATGCCCACTGGGAACAATAGGAGATGTTTGAAAGCCCAATTGATACAATGGGAGCCAGGATGCCAATTGACTTGTATTAAATTACAGCAGGGGGGCCTAACCTTTTTGAAGGAGAGGAATTCTGACACAGGATAGTGGGCACAACCACAATATGGCTGACAGAGGAGGCAGAACCAATGACAAATGACTGCCACAAGAAGTCAAGTCAACCAGAAAATGTCAGGGAGTGAGGTCATGCATAACTCTAATAGTAACTCTTCAACATTTCAGGAAAAAGCTCTGTTTAACATATCATTTAGAAATATTTTCTTGCATACACATAGCATCACTTTATGGAGGGGAAGATCCTTGTGATGTGGTTGTGGCTGCTGCTGAAGCAACTTTTAAACATTCTAAGCCAATCTGGTCTCCAATGGCCAATCAGAAGCCCTGATGGACAAAAGCCCCACTTGGCCCCATTCACTCTCTAAAATTACTTGGTGGGCACCAGGAAAGTTGTTGGCATGTACCATGTCACCTATGGGCATCACATCGGGGACCTCTACATTATAGCAAACAAAAGCTGCAGCAAAAATGCAGAACAGATTTAGAGAGACCTTCACTAGGCCTGGAATGACAACTCCATAGTGGAATGAAAGTCTCTGGGGTAGCATAAGTATTCTGGGACTGGAATGAGAGCAGTCCCCAAGTGGAATGATGGCCCCTAGGGATGTTCAGTCCCAGAACACATCAGCTACTCCCATCATTCCACTCTGAGGATGGAAATTCCAGTCCCAAGCTACCAATTCCAGTCTCAGGGGTGGTAATTCCACTTGGGAGGCTGTCATTTTAGGCTCAGAGCAGTATATCTGGGCCCAAGTACCATAATTCCACTCTTGAAGCTGTCATTCCAGGCCTAGCACAGGTTTCATGAAATTTGTTCCACATTTTCATTGCAACTTTTGTGTGCTGTAATGTGTTTCAATGGACCCCATACAAGTCTTATTACCATTCCTGGCTCCCATGATATCCAGTAGGTCTTCAAGTCTCTCCCATTGTTTCCAGTAGACATTCATTTTAGTATATCCCCATAATGGCAGTTCAACAGAAATGAATGATGGGGTTACTTTGTGAAAGGACACAAACATATCACAACAAAATGCAGAGGTTTCAGTGGAAAGGTAAAATATTTTTATCGTCAATAAGTCACTGTAAGAATATGAATAGGAAAAAATTTAAATGCTGTGGACAGTTGAAGCTCTCCTGTCAGGCTGTTCTGACCGCCATTTTAAAAATCAGTAAAGAACACTGAGTCTGTGCTGAGAGGCATCTACTTTGGGTGTCTGTGAAACTGATTCTTCCTTCATCCAATTCACTTGTACTTGGAAGTGGGGGTGTTTAGATTAGGGGGGGTAAGTTATGTGCAAATTTGGTGGCATTATTTTTATGAATGCTTGCCCCAGACCCTCGTGTAATTGAAAATAATGGTCCCAAACCCTGAAGCTCATGAATTTGAGTCTTAGCCAGTAATGCCCTACACCAAAATAAACAAGCATGGTAAAAATCCCCTCCCCTAAGCCTGGATCCAAAGTTATAATGATTTATTTTTCTCTGAACACACCCCTAGGCACTGATACTGTCCAAAACATATTCTGGTTCTACATGCAAATCTCCAAAGTGTCATGGGGCCATTTATAACTGAATCAGAATGAGATCTGCCAAAAATGGAGCATAAAATAAGTGAAAAAAGCTCCTCTTTCCTGTCTTTTTTCTCTGAGATTTTTTTTACTGTTTCCAGATTAATAAAGACATAGGATCAATGTGCCAAACAATACAATTCTTCCATTAGTCTGAGCTCTTGTGTACATCTCTGTCTGTCTATTAGGAGAGAGAGAAAAACAGAATAATAAAAAGAGTTATCTCTCCTTATATAAAATCCTGTTTTGGGGTGAACGTTCCACATGCTCCCACAGTATTTGGTTTGCTGACCTGTCACTCTAACGGTGTGCCAATCCAGTGGCTGCGTTGCTGGAGTTAGCGTATTGGCTGTTTCCAGCTCTCCCATTGGCTGTGCAGGGTGGTTCCATCAGCCATTGAGCTGCCGGCCGGCGGCCGCCACTCAAGAGTACTCAAGTGCCATTGGCCAGGTGCTGGGCCTGCTCTTCTTCCCCGCCCATTTTCACTTCAGCCCCTGTTCCCTGTCAGATTTACTGGCAGACAGCTCTCTCTACTGAGGAAGACACTTGTCTTGGCTCTGTGTGGGACTAACTTTCTCCTCAGTGGCTGTTGGTAGGCAAGCAAGCTTGTTTCTGTCAGTAAAAAGACAAAGGACTTTCAGCATAACCCCTACCCTGCCCACTGCCAGCTTGGCTACTTTCCTGTCAGAATAAACTGAAAACAGCTTCCTCTCCTTTTTGGCTCCGCCAAACCATTCTCTTCAACCCCCTACTTTTCGGCTGACTTTCCCCTAGGGTTGCCAGTCTCCAGGAGGGACTTGGAGATCTCTCGCTGTTACAATTGATCTCCAGATGACAGAGATCAGTTCCCCTGGAGAAAATGGCTGCTTTGGAGGGTAGACCCTATGGCATTATACCCTGCCGAGTCCTTCCATCCCACCCCCAAATACTGCCCTCCACAGGATCCACACCCCAAATCTCCAGGTATTTCTGTAATCAGAGCTGCCAACCTTACTTTCTCCTCAGTGCCTGTTGCTAGGCAACCAAACTGGGTTCTGTGAGTAAAAGGTCCTTTCCACACTTATGTTGGCCTTTGGGAGAAAACTCATTGGGGCCAGTCCTGATAGGATTCCCAACTACAGATGGGAAATTCCTGGAGATTTGAGGGATGGAACCTGGAGAGAGGCCTCAGACAGGTACAATGCCATAGACTCCATCCTCCAAACCAGCCATTCCCTGATGGGGAAGCATTGTTGCCAATCTCCAGGTGGGGGCTGGAGATCACTCAGAATTACAACTGCTCTCTAGGAGGAAGGGGGGAGGAGATGGAAAGCTGAAGCCAGGGGACAGATAATGGTAGTTGATGGTTGGCTAGGAGGGAGATAGGGTTGCCAACTCCAGGTTGGAAAATTCCTGGAAATTTGAGGGGTGGAGCCTGGAGCGGTTGAGGTTTGAGGAGGGGTGGGACCTCAGACAGGTACAATGCCATAGACTCCACCCTCCAAACCAGCTATTCCCTCCCAGGAACCATTGTTGCCAATCTCCAGGTGAGGGCTGGAGATCACTCAAAATTACAACTGCTCTTCAGGTAGCAGAGATCAGTTCCTCGGAACAAAATGGTAGGCTCTGTGTCATTATACCATGCTGAGGTCACCACAGCAAATTGTCACTGAGTGCCCGAAGCCGGGGAACTCTCCCAGAGTCTCTGTCCAGATCTTGTTGTATTTATTTCCAGAATGGGCCTTATTCCTAGTAATTTATAAAAATAATTTGGTAGACATGGATATTATTGGTAACATTCAGTGTCAAAATATTCACTAACTTCAAAAAGAAAATGTCCTTTCTCTAATAATTCTGACCTGGAACTATATACGCCCTCTGTTCCAATACAACTGTTAAACCTGGGAATATTTATTTATTTTATTGTATTTGGTGAATCACTGTTTATTCTTAAAGTACATCCTAAATTCAATCTAATCTAAATGGTATCATCAAATTTTTATACCATTACTGTAATTACATTTGTGCACACAACTCAATTACCAAAGATATGGATCGTTACCTGTGCAATTTGATTATGGAATTTAAATCAATATATCTGATATAATTACAGTTAAGGTTACAGTAAATTTTGTCAGAAACCACATTATGCTTTACTGTCTTGTTGTATGCATTTTAATAATTCACTTTTAAGCCAGAACACTTCAGTTAAAGAAGGATATTCATTTTTCAGAGTAATTTCACTAAATGGAAGGAAATGACACAGTAAATCATGCAAGAGGCTAAATAAATTATCTAGTTTGCAGTTTGATGTCATAACTTCCCATAGATACCTTGGTTTTATGGAGTAGCCTATTTTCTCTTCCCTTCCCCTTGTATCTTTGTGTTACTAAAAACTGATCTTCTGAATGCCAGCTCTAAGTGGTTCAGGGCTCTGGTGAGCTTAATACGAGTATTAGCTGTTACTGACATTTTTCTAACACCTGAACAATGGGATGGTCAAAGCTTCATACTCTTTCTAGAGCTCTGTTTTTGAACCTTTTAGAGCAAGTGTTTACATGGAAACAATTAGAATGGCACATTTTTCCCCGCCACCGTTTAAGAAGCCAACACACAGTGTTGCCCATATGCCATGAAAAGGTCAGTAGTTCAGCAGTTCGAAACCTGAGTGTGCCGCATGACGGAGTGAGCTCCCGTCTCTAGTTCCAGCTCCTGCCAACCTAGCAGTTCGAAAGCAAGAAATTGCAAGTAGATAAATAGGTACCACTCCAGTGGGAAGGTAACAGCGTTCCGTGCTCCTTGGTGTTTAGTCATGCCAGCCACATGACCACGGAAATGTCTTTGGACAGTGCTGGCTCTTCGGCTTTGAAATGGAGATGAGCACCGCAACCCTAGAGTCGGATTCGACTGGCTTTCGTGCAAGGGAACCTTTACCTTTACTAATGGCTAATAGTGACTAGATGCGAACCATGAGGTGGACCATGAGGAAAGGGAACTACACTGTGCTGCCAAACTGTTACCAAACTGTTGCCATTGACAGCTTGGCAAAATATTATTTGTGTTAATGCTCTTTTGTTGGTTTTAATGAAATGAATTTTAGTTTCTGATTCCTGCTATTAGTCCCCAAAGTTTCATTTTTGTTTTGCTTCTGTTGGGCATAAATCAAACCTATTGATCTTTAAAAAAAACAACTTTCGCACCATTTTCTTTTTCTGTTATAGGGCTTTAATGGTTAAAACCAGCTTTTTGAATTAGGCCTGGAAATAAACTGGGAACTAGTGTAGATTAAGCAAGACTGAAATGGTATGGTGATATATTATACAGATTGCATTTCAAATGATACAAAACAAAATGTACAAAACCAACAGCAAAAACCAGAGAATGGAAACAAAATTATAAATGAATATAAAAAGCAACAGGAACAGGAATGTTTGCTTGTGCCTGGCACCAGGGGGTAAGTTCCTCATGTTGGTGTTTTTAATGTGCCTTGCCTTTTACTACATCTTGTCCTATTTTAAAACAACTCTTTAGCTGGCTAATTTGGGGTTGCCACACTGAAAAAGTTAATCTTTCCCCCACTTACTAGGATTTGAAATGAATAGGTCAATGTATCATCAGTTCACACTCCAGTGCTATTGTCTGAACTCCTGTATATTCATTATTAACATACACCACTGATTAGCTTCTGCTACCAGGGGGAAACACATAACAGTAAAAAGGGGCAATGCCCTGATATCTGCATCCTTGAGATAAAAGGCTACGGCAATTGTTCCACATGAATTTGTGCATCTAAAGCAGGCTTTTTAAATAGAAAACCCATTCCCTAATCTGCACTTCCAGCAATGTAAATGTCTCAACAGGGCAGTCAAATTTGTCAAACAACTTATTTGCATGTTGTGAAGTGATAATGGCTTCATGCTTTAAGGGTGTATTTGTCTTATGTCAGGATCTTCTCTGTATATTGGTGCATGCTAATCTACTTTTTGTAACATCTGCTTAGTCTCAAGTGATTAAATTCTGGCAAGTAGGTACTACATACACTAATTCAGAATACTTAATAAATTATCTTAATATCAGCTTTAATTAAAAATATGTGAGCCACATTTTGAGAATAGATTCTTGCTGCAACTTTGGCTCCTTTGAATGATGTGTGATAGCATACGTAGGCTTGATTGGAAGACAGGGTAAAATCTTCACAATGCTGTGTGGAATAATATGACCCTTCACAGATCACGTTGTTGTGAGAATCAAGCCCCAATCGACATTAAAGGAAAGGAAATTTAGCCTGGCTGGGTCATTTTTGGTGGGTTAAAAATATCGTTGGGGGGGGGGGGGGCACTGAAAAAACCTAGACTCTCAAGTGTATTTCAAGACTCTTCCCTAGATTTTCAGTTTTTATTTAGCAAACAAAAACAGAAGTCCAGCAGCTCCTTAAACACTTTCTGTTTTATTTTGTTGGATTATTGCATAGAATCTACAGTTCTATTCTAGTACACCCCTGCTATTCTTCTGTACATTATTAAAATATTGCCCAATTTGGAGCAATATTTGGAAAAAATATCCCATCATTATGCAGTACAGATTGGCATGAATTGAGAAGTGAACCACAGTTTGATCATGAACTGGGACAGTATGTGGTTCATTTAAAACCGGTTCATTTGTTGTTTTTGTAGAGGCTTCTTTGGTTCGTTAGAGTGGTTTGTTCTCTAGACAGCCTGGCATCGATTCAATCAATTCCTAAGCAACTTTGGGGGTGGACTTGTGGAGACCCCTAGAAACACCCATAGCAGTTGTCCATAGCTTGATTGGCTGCACTGGGATCCAACCACAGAGCTCCCATTCTGCTCTATGGGAGCAGATTGTATATATGCCACACCCTGTCAGCTGCTCTCACTTTGCAGCATGAACAGGAGTTAGTCTGTCATCGTTAGAGAGACTACTCCAATTGCTTGCTGTGTGGCTGATTTTAGGGGAGGCTTTGAGGGATGCTTCCCCACCACCACCAAACAGTGGGACATTTGTTTAAACACCTCTTCCAGCTGGGATAATAGTTTCAGGGACCTGAGCCATACACTGCCTCTCCCTGTCATTGCCAGGTAGGGGGAGGCAAGCTCTTTTTTTCTCTATTTACTGGGGTTGCCTTTACTTTTAGTTTTCAAAAAAGCAAACCTACAAAAAACAAAACAAAACAACACCTTGTCAGGAAGTCCTGTCATAGGTCTGGAATGTGGAAGGATGCCCTCCCGTTTTCTGTCTCAGCTCTCCCTGGCTCACCAACTGTTTGCTATCGTAGGCTTGACCTTGTAGATGTTCCAGCTGCAATTTTCTCAGCTGGGAAAGTTAATGGCTTTTGCTCTGCCTGCTTGCTTTGCCCACGCGCACAAGATGTATCCATTGGCTCATGCTTACAGGGGGGATGTTTGATTCTAGTATAAGTCAGAGGCCCTAGTATTGGTGGCCATTCCTGACACAAGCTGTACACATGTCTCTAGTACCGGATTTACCAATAAACAGTTATCTTCTCATGAAGCCCTGTGTTGCGTAACCTGACTAAGGACCCTGACAAACCTCTGTCTCGGGACAGCAGGGACTAAGCAGTGGCACTAGTAGCCGCTCTCTGACACTGCCTGGTGGGGGGGGCAGTATTTGCTGGGATTGCCTTGATGAAAGAAGAAGAAGAAGAAGAATTTGTATTTATACCCCACCCTTCACTCGGAGCAGTTTACAATCTCCTTTACTTCCCCCCCCCAAGAACAGACACCCTGTGAGGTAGGTGGGGCTGAGAGTGCCCTTTAAGGAATCCTCTTGAGAGAACAGCTCTGAGAGAACTTGTGACTGACCCAAAGTCACACCAACAGCTACATGTGGAGGAGTGGGATATCAAGCCCAGTTCTCCCAGATTAGAGTCCACAGTCTTAACCACTGCACCAAGCTTGCTACACCAAGCTGGGGAGAAAACAAACCTACAAAGAGCAAACAAAACAGCATCTCTGGCTCAGGACAGGAAGGACTGAGCCCTACTTCCCACTGCCACTGTCTGGTGGTGGGAGCAAGCTATTCTTTACTTATTTGCTGGGGTTGCCTTTACTTGAGTAAGACCTACAACACCTCTTGGTCAGGAGGACAGGAGGGACCACTAAGCCACTACTAGCCAATCTCTTCCACTGCTGGGGGGGGGGCAAGCTCTTTGGGTTTCTTGGTGTAGGACACACCTTCCCATCATGAGGGAGGGAGTGGGGGCCAAGACTGCTTGTAGGATGAAGAAGTCAATTCCCCCCATCCCATGGACAGCTGTTGCTGAGGGACAAACTTGTCCTGCCGGTCCACCAGTACCCAGCACCAGTGGAGTGTCAGCAGGGGTCTTGGCAGATGTGGGTCATTCCCATGGTGACCACAATGCAGCTGAGACAAAGGACTAGTGGGAAGGCCCAGGACATGGGCAATTGTGTAATTGCCAAGATGAGTGTCCTGGACAGACTACCTTTGTTTGTCATAGAGCATGTCAGCCTTTGCCAAGTGCTACAGTTCTTTGTCCCCTGGTATGCACCCTCTAGGAGGACCTTTAGCCAGTGGGTCCTGCCCTCCATCTACAGCTCTCTAAGGGAGCTAGTCAGGGCCAGATGTCTGGAACACAAGGACAGACTGTGCACTTCACTGCAGACCTGTGGAGCAGCCATCAGCATGGGTACCTCTCCCTCACTGCCCACTGGTGGCAACGGAGGACCTCCAGACCACCAGGGCAGCAACAACAGGAGGAGGGGGTGGTCCTGCCACCAGGCTCAAAGTATGGACAAAGTATGGGAAAGTATACCATCCATTACTGCTACATAAATAGGTAAAGGAGAGCAATCATATGTGACCAATCAATTCAGCTTCCCATATTTAAAAGCTTTAAAAATAATTTCCTAACAATAGTTGACTGTCTCACTTGATAAGGCACACATTCTTGGCCAGCTAATCATCTTATACCTTCAAACAGCATACACTGATCTATTCTTGACTATGTTATTAAAATATATAAAAACCATTAGTTGATCCTTGCTACTTTTTATCATGACATGGTATTTTTAAAAACAGGGACTACACGTTTCTAAAATATATGAATATCTTTTGGCCCTCAACCAAAATACTCCATCTTTGAAGCAATTTTGCTTCCTCCGTTGAGTTTTCCTCTTCCCCCTTGAATTAATGTTCAGCTTCTATCCACATTCCGTCTCAAATTGAAAACAAGGAATATGCTCAATTATTACCATTTGGTTTTTGCAGGGGGGCATCTTCTGTTTTCATTTAGGAAACTAATATTTCCCTGCATTGCTGGAGAGCCACCTGAGCATTTAGAAGTCATTTCCTTGTCTGTAGATGGCCCTGGTTCATTGCCTTACTTAGATATTTGACTCAAGAAAGCTGGTAAAGTCATTTCTGATCTTTGAGATCCTATGCTTACATGGTTGTGGGCTTTTTTGTATCATCACCATATACAGTTTCACAAGAAATTCCTGTCAAGAAATTATATAGTTACTAGGAATAAGGCTTGTTGTAGAAATAAATACAACAAGCTCTAGTAAGAGGCTCTGGGAGAGTGCCTTGGCCTTGGGCACTCAGTGTCAATTTGCTGTGGCGACCTCAGCAGGGTTTAATGACAGAGAGTCTGCCATTTTCTCCTGGGGAACTGATCTCTGCCATCTGAAAAGCAGTTGTAATTCTGTGTGATCTCTCCATCCCTCTGCTGGAGGCTGGCAACTCATGGTTCCACATGAGTGAATGGCTGGCTTACAGGGTGGAGTCTATGGCATTGCACCTGTCTGAGGTCTCACCCCTCCTCAAACCTCACCATCTCCAGGCTCCATTCCTCAAATATCCAGGAATCCCACAACCTGGAGTTGGCAACCCTATCTCCCTCCCAGCAAACTGTCCATCTACCTTTATTTGCCCCCTGGCTTCAGCTTTCCATCTCCTCCCCGTTCCTCCTAGAGAGCAGGTGTAATTCTGAGTGATCTCTAGCCCCCACCTGGAGATGGGCAGCAATGGTTCCCCATGAGGGAATGGCTGGCTTGGAGGGTGGAGTCTATGGCATTGCACCTGTCTGAGGTCCCACCCCTCCTCAAACCTCACCCTCTCCAGGCTCAATCCCTCAAATATCCAGGAATTTCCCACCTGGAGTTGGCAACCCTATCAGAACTGGCCCCAGTGAGTTTTCTCCCAAAGGCCAGAATAGGTGTTGAAAGGGCCTTTTACTGACAGAACCTGGTTGCCTAGCAACAGGCACTGAGGACAAAGTACAGTGGGCGGGGGAGGGGTTATGCTGAAAGTCCTCTTTTTTTTTACTGGCAGAAGTTGGTTACCTACCAAGAGCCACTGAGGGGACAGTTAGTCACAGTCAGGCCCTCACAGGAGCCAAGAGAAGTGTCTTCCTCAGGAGACAGTCCGGCTTTCCAGGAGCCGCAGCTTGTTTCCTCCAGGCCAGACCCTCCCTGGCGCTGCTGCTGCTGCTGAAGGAAGGCAGGTGAGCCGTTGAAAGGCACTGGGCAGACTTCTCTGTGGTGCAAATGCTGAGTTATCGCCCTGATAAAGCACTGGCCTTGCAGCCGAGGGAGAGGGGCCATGAGGGGCAGTGAAGGTGAGTGCTTCCCCTGCTTGCTGCTGCTCGCTAGGTCTGCCTCCTTCTCCCCCGTGGCAGGGTTGCCGCTCCCTCGGCAGAGCGTCCATCCCCTTCGCCGTCTCCCTCCAGACTGAGAGTGAAACGCTAGCTGCCAGCTCTGGGGGGGCGGGCAGAGCCAATGCAGCGAGGCAATGCAGCCAGGTGATTGGGAGTCCACAAGAGTGGCAGTTGAGTGGGCGAAAGGCTGTGGGAGCGTGTCCAGGAGTCACACCAAAACTCTTTTATATATAAGGAAAGATTTGCAGTTAGTTTACAAGTTCTAAAAAAAAGAAGCCTTATGAAACTTATTGAATAAGAAGGCTCAAGAATTACTTAATTTCAAATAAAGAATAAAAGGGAGGCTCATATCTGCTCATGGTTAGTTTGGGAACAGAAAAAAGTTAAATTTCCAAACAAATTATGCATTGCGAATTGTTCTTCCAGCTCGCTGTAAAATCCACACACCTGGACTAGGTACACATTAATCTTCAGGAATATCAGAATGGGCTTCTTTGAGTTTGTTTTGATGAGGACATCACTACGTTTTATGGAGATAAAGACATAATACATGAAGTTAAAGCTATCTTCCAAAGGAAAGGTGAAATTGAAATTGGCTTGTCATTACTCACATAATGCATATTATAACATGATATCTTAATGCAATTGTTATAGGAACTAAATTTCATCTCTCTCAAAGCAGTGAAGATAATATTCTGCTGTTCACACCTTTCAGCATTTCTTTTATCACTAATAGATGCCACTATTAGATTTTACATTATCTGATTATTAACAACACGAACTTGCCAAGCTGCAGTGGGAGAATTAAGGGTAACATTCTCTAGAGGCAGGAGTCCAAGTGAATTTAAAAAAATCAGACATCCATTTTATCATATTATTTTGTTATGATAACATATTGTGTATGTTATTAACTAGGCTGCCTACATTAGTTTCTCTTCTCTGCAAGTTACTATCCTATAGCAGCACCTCACCTGACTTTCCTACACCAACCTCAGGCCCTTGCAAGTTTACACCCTGCTCTGCCCTCTAGGAGAGGCCTGTATAAGTGTACTGAATACATAAATAGCTTTGGCTCTCATCTGGGGGCTCTCAGGGTAAGTCTGGAGATGCTGAGCTTTGCAGGACTCCTTTATGTAAGAACATAAGCCAATGTTGGATCAGACCAATGGTCCATCCAGTCCAGTACTCTGTCACACAGTGGCCAAAAATACCAGTTGCCATCAGGAGGTACACCAGTAGGGCCAGGACCCTAGAAAGCTAGTGGAAAGCTAGTCACAGTGAGGCTGATAAAACGGAACACAGGCTATGGCAAATAAAATGCAAGTCTGTGGTCAGGCAAAAAGGGAATATGAGCATATAGCAAAAAATGTAAAAACCAACAATAAAACTAAATACATTAGAAGCAGGAAACCAGCCAGGGAGGCAGTGGGGCCCTTGGATGACCAAGGGGTAAAAGGAGTAGGGACTCTGATAGGGACTCTGGGGCAAGTGGTGCTGTCATCTTGGTACTTGGGGGGGGGTCAACAGTGGGATGGCTTCTAATGTCCTGGCCCCACTGGTGGACCTCTTGATGGCACTGGTATTTCTGGCCACTGTGTGACAGAGTGTTGGACTGGATGGGCCTTTGGCCTGATTCAACATTGGTGTCTCTTATGTTCTTATGCTAACCAGCATTTTCATGGAAGGTAGCTAATGTCACTCCCATCTTTAAAAAGGGTTCCAGAGGAGATCCGAAAAATTACAGGCTAGTCAGTCTGACGTCGATACCGGGTAAATTGGTGGAAACCAATATTAAGGAAAGAATTAGTAGGCACATAGATGAACAAAACCTATTGAGGCAGACTCAGCGTGGGTTCTGTAAGGGAAGATCTTGTCTCACTAACCTGTTTATGTTCTTTGAGGGGGTGAACAAACATGTGGACAAGAGGGATCAAATAGATATTGTTTACTTTGACTTCCAGAAAGCTTTTGATAAAGTTTGATAAAATATAAGTTGGGCATATATGATTGAGAGTTTAAAAAAGATGGATTGTGGGGACGAATTTATTAAAAGAATAGAAGCAATATACAGAAAACAAGATGCTAATATCATAATAAATGCAGACATGACGGAGAAAATAGACATCTGTAAAGGCACATGCCAAGAGTGCCCCCTCTCGTCTTTATTGTTCATTTTAGTCATTGAGGGATTATGTGAGGCTATAAGGAGTGATAGGAATATAAAAGGAATTAAGGTAAAAGGCCAGGAATATAAAATACAGGCGTACGCCGATGATATCGCAATTATGATGTTAGATCCAACGGACTCTATGATACCATTAATGGATGTGCTAGATAAATTCGGTCAATTAGCGGGCTTTAAAATTAATATTGGGAAAACCAAAGTGCTAACAAAAAATTGTGATGTTAACATAATTCAAAGGTTAGAGGAAATTTCTAAATTTGAAGTGGTGAAGAGAGCAAAATATTTGGGGGTCCATATAACAAATAGAACTAGCACTTTGGTCCAAGATAATTATGATCGGTTGATGGTGGCAACAAAAAAGGAATTTGAAAATTGGTCGGCGTTACAGCTTTCTATGATGGGAAGGGTATCTGCGATCAAGATGTTTCTCCTCCCAAAAGTGCTATTCCTCTTTCAAACCATCCCAGTGCTTCGTAATTTTAGTTATTTTCAAAAGCTGGACAGACTAGTCCGAGAGTTTGTCTGGCAAAAGAAAAAGCCGAGAATCAAATTAAAAATTTTGCAGGAGAAAAGTCAAAGGGGGGGGGGTTGGCAATACCTAACTGGCGAATGTATTACCAAGCGTTGGTGCTATCATGGCTAAGAGAGTGGATCCTCCTGAAAAATACAAGGGTTTTGAATTTAGAAGGCTTTAATCTGATGGCAGGATGGCACACCTTTTTATGGGACAAGAAACATGAGACGCATTCTTACTTTAGGCAACATCTGGTCAGAGCCAGTTTATTAAAAGTTTGGATTGAGGTTAGAGCATTATTTTATACCAGAACCCCAAGATGGTTAGCCCCATTAGAGGCTATATCATTACCAAATCTAATGTCAGAGGTACGGGCGTTGACATATGAGACTTTTCTCGATAGTAATAACATGTTAAAATCTCAGGAAGAATTGCGGGCCCAACAGATACATTTATCATGGTGGGAAAGAAATCAGTTAAGCTCTAAATATACAAAAGATAAACAAATAGGTTTTAATCCCGGGAGGTTGGAGCTGGATAAATTACTGTTGGGTGAAGAAGTCAAGCTGATAGGCAAAATTTACACCTTCCTGTTAAGTCATAATATGAAGGATGAGGTTTCTAATGCAACCATGGTGCAATGGAAGGGAAATCTGGGATATGAGATTGATCTGAAGAAGTGGGAAAAAATATGGGATAATACCAGATGGCTGAAAAGGAAAATGTGTTTAAAATGATACATCAGTGGCACATGGCACCAGAAAGGATAGCCCGAATATTTGTGGGGTCAGACGGGAGATGTTGGAAATGTAGGGTTCAGCTGGGCACCTACTATCATGTCTGGTGGACGTGTAAGGAAGTGAAACAATATTGGAAGGAGGTGCAAAGGGTATTAATGCAAATAACTAGTAGACAAATTCCGCTAGACCCAGAAATATTTCTTCTGAACATATTCCCTGATAGTTGGAAGGAAAAAGAAAAATATCTTATCTTGCATATAGTAACTGCAGCAAGAATTGTGCTCGCAAAATATTGGAAGAGTGATCAGGTACCAAGTAGAAGGGATCTGATTAACAAAATATTTGAAGTGGTAGAAATGAACAGTTTAACACAAAAAATACATGGGAATATGAACGCAGTTTTTCAAGATGTTTGGTCACAGGTGTATAGATGGTTGGAACATAACTGAATATATAATATGCAAGGCCAATAAGGGGGATTTGTACAAAAGAATGGAACAAAATGAAGTGCCTACTAAAGGAAATAGGAGATCTGTTTTTTTCTTTTTTCTTGTTTGTTTGTTTTGTTTTTGCTACATGTGTTATAGTGGTCTGTTGATGTTGTTATGTTAAGTTTAGTGTGGAAAATAATAAAAAATTATATTAAAAAAAGATAAAGTTCCTCATCAAAGGCTCCTAAGTAAGCTATATAGTCATATGGAACACATGGAATTCACTGCCCAGGGAGCCACAAGGTATAGATAGGGGCTTTGGGGCAAGTGATGCTCTGTCTTCTTGGTGCTTGGGTGGGTGTCAACAGTGGGAGGGCTTCTTTTTTTTTTTTTGGTAAACAAATTTTTTATTTTCTCAGGAATACAACATATAAAACATTTCATTCTATCAATTGTCTACCCCATTCCCAGTTCCTCCCCTCCCTCCAATGGCTTCCCACAATGCTTCCACCCCTGCTCCAAATTACTTCATATCATCAACAATATCAGTTTTTCATCATTACAATCTAAAGATAACATCGTTTGACTTAATATTGATCTAAACATATTAAGTTTTGTTTCACATCCCAGTTCTTTTCCAGATAAATTTTAAAATCATTCCATTCTCCAAAAAACTCATCGTCTTCTTTGTTATTCAGTTTTTTTGTAATCTTATCCATTTGTGCCATGAACAGAACTTTTTGTATCCATTCTTCAACCTCTGGTACCTTTTCTGTCTTCCAAAACTGAGCATAAATCATTCTCGCTGTCACTATCAGGTACCAGAGTAAAGTTTTTTTAGTCGTATTGACTTCTTCCATTTTGAGTCCCAAAAGCAGAATTTCCGGTGCTTTTTTAAAAGAACATTTCAGTATTTTTTGCATTTCATTGTGGACTTTTGTCCAAAAGTCTACAGCTTTCTCACAAGTCCACCACATATGATAAAATGAGCCCTCATGCCTCTTACATTTCCAGCATTTGTTTGACATATTTTGATTCATATTTGCAATTTTCTTAGGTGTCATGTACCACCTATACATCATCTTATAACAATTTTCTTTAACATTAGTACATGTCGAGATCTTAATAGAGTTTTTCCACAAATATTCCCAAGTTTCCATATCCACTTCCTTATTCATATTAATAGCCCATTTTAACATTTGTTCTTTAACAGTTTCATCTTCAGTATACCATTTTAACAACACCTTATACATTTTAGAAATATTTTTTCCTCCTCCACTCTCCCATACCTTTTCAATTTCATTTTTTTCCTCTCTAAAACCATAGTTTTTTTTGTCAGATCTAAAAAGATCATAAATCTGCATATATTTCAACCACTCATATTCATATTCAATTTCATTCTGCTTTTTCATTACCCACTCTGTTCCCTCTTTTTTAATTAAATCTCTATATGGCAACCAGTCTCTACCTCGCTGTCTTGAGTAAGATATCAACACTTCTACTGGTACAATCCACAATGGTCTTAAGTCACTCTGGTACTTCTTATATCTTGTCCATACCATATACAAAGCTTTTCTCACCAAGTGAAGTTTAAAAAAACTGTCCATTTTTATCTTGTCATACCATAAATATGCATGCCAGCCAAATCTACAATCATGCCCTTCCAACCCCAACAATCTGTCATTTTCAAGCTTCACCCATTGATCCATCCATGTTAGACAAACCGCTTCATAATATAGTCTAAGATTTGGCATTTGTAGACCTCCTCTTTCTTTGGCATCACAAAGTATTTTCATTTTGATCCTTGGTTTCTTGCCTGCCCAAACAAATTTTGACAACTCTTGTTGCCACTTGGCCAACAAATCCGTTTTATGCAGAATTGGTATTGTTTGGAACAGGAACATCAAACGTGGTAGGACATTCATTTTTATAACTGATATTCTTCCCATCAGTGATAAGTTCATTTTATCCCATTTCTTAAAATCTTGAGTCAGCTTAGTCCATAATTTCTCATAATTATTCTTATATAGGTCTATATTTTTTGCCGTTAATTCAATTCCAAGGTATTTTGTTTTTTTAACTACTTCACATTGTACCAGTTCTTGTAGTTCCACTTGTTTTTGTTTGATCATGTTTTTACATATAAGTTTTGTTTTATTCTTATTTACGTATACAGGGGCATTATGATACTGGCTGATTTGTTTTCAATTCCCTTCCTAATAATCCTGAGCATAGCATTGTCCTTTTTTATTGCAGTCGCACACTGTCTTGACATTTTCAGTGAGTTATCTACTACAACTCCAAGATCCCTCTTTTGGTCAGTCTCTGCCAGTTCAGACCCCATCAATGTGTATTTGTAGTTAGGATTTTTGGCTCCAACGTGCATCACTTTGCACTTGGTCACCTTGAACCCCATTTGCCATGTTGATACCCACTCGCCCATCCTCGACAGATCCCTTTGGAGTGCCTCACAATCCTCCCAGTTTTTCATCACCCTGAACAATTTCATGTCATCCGCATATTTAGCTACTTCACTGCTTCCTCCCAACTCCAAATCATTAATAAACAAAGCATTAGACCGAGTACTGATCCCTGCGGTACCCCACTGCTTACTGCTCTCCACTGAGAAAATTGCCCATTTATACTCACTCTCTGTTTCCTATTAATTAGCCAGTTTTTGATCCACAAAAGGACTTGTCCTATTATCCTGTGACTATTGAGCTTACTTAGGAGCCTTTGATGAGGAACTTTATCATAAGCTTTCTGGAAGTCAAGATAAACAACATCAATTGGGTCCCCCTTGTCCACATGTTTGTTCACTCCCTCAAAGAACACTAACAGGTTAGTGAGACAAGATCTTCCCTTACAGAACCCATGCTGAGTCTTCCTCAATAGTTTTTGTTCATCAATGTGCCTACTAATTCTTTCCTTAATAACAGTTTCCACCAATTTACCCAGTGTCTTCCAGCAGGTCTGCAGGCAAACCTCAGAAAAGCAAGATGGGGGAGAGAGGTTTTATCTTCACCCAGTTCCCTCACACCAGCCTACCTCAGAATGCCTCCACACTCTTTGAGTGTATGTCCTGACTCTTCCTCTCTGGCTTACCCTGACCCATCTTTTAAAGCCTTTCCAGGGAGCAGAGCCTCTCTGGGCTCATCCACTCTCTCTTCCCCAGGGGTGGGGCCATTTGATACTGAATAATTACCATGCCTCCCTTTTGAATTGGGGCTGTTGAAGAATTTCAGTTGTTTTAATATGTTGAGTGGTTGTTCTAAAAATATTTATGGAAATTAGATTATTACTGTGTATTAATTTAGTATTTCAAAATGCAAGGATGTAACCTTGAGTATTTCCACCTACAATTTAGGAACATTGGCCTGGAGATAATGTTAACCTGTTTATGAACATATACAGTTGCTCTATACTGAATTCCACTATTTATTGACCCACCTAGCTCAGTGTTGTATACTCTGCCTCACAGAATCTCTTCAGGATCTCAAGCAAACATTTTTCTTTGCAATTGCCAACCTGGAAGAATTTTAATTAGCGATGCCAAGGGTTTAATCTGATACCTTGGACATGCAGATCATGTGTTCTGCTACAGAGCAAAAATGCCCTTTCACGGGTCCTGGGGAATGTTTGCAGTTGAAAGATTCATGATAGAATCATGGTGACAGGATCCAACACTTCCACAAGAAAACACTAATAGTGATATTGAGAATTTTCACACAAATATGATTGCCAGGCAAAGTTACCTTGATCAGTCTACTTCACTTACATGCAGGGGAGGCTCCAGATTAGATCGTTACATTTTGTTGTTGTTGTTGTTGATAAAATTAAACTTGGCCACCATGCAAAGATTTGCAGAACAGCTGCTTGTGCTACAGAAACAAGTCATGCCTTGGTAATAAATAACAAGTATGTGTTGTAGCTTGTGGCTGCTTTTGTGTTCACACGGTCTGCAAACTGAATCTTCTCAGGGCCCAAGTAGACTTGATGCTGTCCATGGGTCCCACTTTTAGACACTGCTGCCATTTTAAAGACTCATGAGGTGACTTTAAAATGTGAGGTTTGGGCCCACAGCATGGCAGGCTGAAGTACTCTTATCTGCCACGCACACACACACCTTTTCAAGTGCTTAAAACTACTTTAAAATGAAGGTGGTATCCACAGGTCAGACCCATGGATACCATCACATCTAGTTGGGCCCTCACAAGAGAAGAGGCACATATCCCCCAGGGTCATGGTTGTATCTTTAAAGTGACCCAATTGTAAAGCACATAATCACTCACTGTTCATCTACTTTTTGCAGCTGGGTAGTCAGATCTATTCTTTAAATAACCCTGCAAAGGATATGTTGTCTGCTTTTGCCACCTATTTATAAGTGATCAAAGGAATGAATTACAAAATTAGCTTGTTTCAGCTGGCATCAGTAGCAGACGAATGACAACAAGCAGCAGCAGTTGTCAGGAAACTGTGTAATCATACAAGTAGACATCCAAATTTGTTCAAATATATCTGAACAGCTTGGAAACAATTGCTTCCCTCATCTTGCTGTAGCTCCCCCACCCCTTAAAAAAAGCTGGACTGAATCAATGTTTACAATTAATTTTGATTTTTTTTAAAAAAAGATGTAATACAGATGATGGATAAGGAACGATAGTATGAGCATGTGCATGTGTAGAACATTTGTGATCCAATTTTGAAAGTTAAAAGCCCCAAAATTATGGTTTGGACAGAGTAGTTTAGTATCCCTTCTAAGAACACATGGTAGACATATGTCAATCATGGAGTCCTGATTAGGGATGGACACAAACCAGGAAAATGGAGGTTCATCCCAGTTCATGGTTTGTGAGAGCCCATGGACCACGAACCTTCATGATCCTTCCCATTTACTGAACTGGTTCATTTGTGAGGTTTATGATGAGGTAGAACTGCCCCCCTGTGGGTTAGAAATGCTATAATCTCAGTGAGTCTCCAGTTGAATCTCCCTTTCTACCAAAGGGAGATTGCCCCCTTTTCCTTCTGACCCTATGATCCTCAACTTTCAGGCCTCCCGGGGTCCCCCTTTTAGGCCTGGCCTCATCTGCAGGCCTCCCTCTGACTGCCCCATGAGCCAGTTTCCCAAAATTCCTGTCTTTTCTCTGAAAAGGAGATTGCCTTCCCCTTTCTCCTCCAAGCCTCAGATCTCTGCCTCCTCTTTCTCCTGCACCACTGCTGTCGGCACACACCCCTCCTCTGCCTGTCCCTCATCTCCTTCTACTCCTGACCTCAGCTCTTTCATGCTTTCCTCCATGCCCCCAGGTCCCACAAGGGCCACTTTTGTTTGGTGTTTGGAGGACCACTATTGTTGTTTCCAGGGCTGCAGAAGTCCATCCCCTGTTGTTGTGACAATTAATTGGTCAGCACCAGCATGTCTGTTGCATGAACCACTGAGATGTACCACATACACCTTCATAAAAACTATGGAGGTTCATGGGCAGTTGGTTGCAGGTGTGATCTTACAAACCGAGGCCTCATGAACCACAAACCAGCCATGTTTGTGATGAAATTAGGTCCATGGCAAGGTTCATGCCCATCCCTAGTCCTGATTGCCCAGAGTTCCTAATGCATGCCAACTCAAATTTCTTCTTCATATTTTATGGTGCTCTAAGCACTGGTGTCAGCAGTGCTAAAAAGACAGTGATGACCAGGACATGACATGGCTGTGGCTAGTACTAATTTTAACTGCTGCAGCACTTTGTGGTAAGAAATGGTTATGCTTTTCCTCTGAATTTGTGTCCTTGAAAACTTCTAGGCATTTCCCACCCATATTTCAGTTATGTTCAGATCAATTTTTCTTTGTAATGAGTTTCTTTTATAAAAATGCCAAGCATGTAAGCTACAGTAATAATAGACTGTTTGGGAGATTGTTCTGAATGGCTGTGTGATTATGTGACTTGGGTGTTGTAAATAATAGAGAGGGGAAAACAAGTGCTATGAGAGCCAGCATCAGGAAGCACACAACTCACTGTAGTCCATCTCCGCTGGACTAAACAAAGCCAATAATCACCAACCAGCTTTTCTGGGATACTATACAACTAAAGAACCCATCTTGGTTTTCATAAATGAAAACCAAGTAACTGGCAGAAGTGACAACTGCAGGGAGTTGATGGGTCTCCAGTGCTATGCCTCGTCCCTCTCTCTTTTTCATATCTCCCTCCTCAGAACAACATTAAATTTATTGCAAATATGAATGACTGGCATTACAATAGCTTGCCCAAGATCCATTTCTGAAGTCATTGTTTCTTTTTAAAAAGAAAATAGAGATGAGTAGGAAAGAACTCCTGAAACAACATCAGGAAAGGGTTGTTCATGAGGCACCCTATGGGCTCCTAACTTTCTTTTGATGTCTGAAGTTCAAACAAGTACCTCAAACAATAAGAAGTTAACTTATTTAAGTTCACCATTTATTGGCTGCTTGTCCCACAATGTCAAAGTGGTGCACAATGGGATACAATGACATTTATGTAAAAACTATTATAATAATTGCAGAGGATATTACTGAGAATTCCGCCAGCCCTTGATGATCTTTTCAACCCTTGTGATACTGACAGTCCATCTCAAATGTCTGTCAAATCTGGAACCTACATCTTTTTCCCCCACACCATTTTGAATTTCCTTGCACTGATTCCTCCCCCCCCCCAATAAAAATGGATGCATTTTGTTAATAGTACTTGTACATGTATACATGGCATTTAAATAGCATATGTATAAATGACATAAAATGACATTATGATTCTGTAAAAGAAACAAAATGGGCAGTATTTTTGCTATATCACAGGAGGAAAATACTTGCCATTAAGGAGAGAAAAGAAGTAAAGGGTGTCACCTATGTTGCTGAATTTCTTGTATGTTAACTACATCAATCAATTTTGGGCAGCACTTTCAAAAGTAATACACAGAAGCTAGTAACAAACATCAGTTGTTTCTTCAAGGAAGGCAATCTTGGTATTGATAGCATTCCATTTATCTCTGGTTTCTTGAAGACTGAGATGTCAAATCGTTGGGCAATATTCCTCTATTCTGGAGCTATTATTCTGGGATAGCTATCTAATCCTTAACTGAGCCAGAGTCTCAAGTGATACTGATTAGTCCTTTAGCTGGCTCTCCATATGTAGCTTCAGACCCAGTTCATATTACCTAAAAGGGGAAAGCAAAAGTGATTCATGACAGGGTTCAAGGAGGAATAATGGGTGAGGTGATGGAAGCAATAACACAGAGAAAAACACAATCTTTTGCTGAAAACATTGCCACATCTTATTTTATTGAATACAGCTGAAGAAGCATTGGCACAGCATGGGGACAGAGTAAACATTGGGCAAACTGCCTGCCACCTGACAACCACACTCCAGCCTGCCTGCTGGGGGATAAACTATGGAGTGGCAAGACCTAGGATCCATGTGGACACTGGCCACTGCATGGTCTCCTGCAACCTTATGGTGGAAGCATGCTGGCAGCCCCCACCTGGGCATGCAGCTGAGTGGCTCCACCCCCAAGACCCCTTAAGGGAGTCCCCAACAGCATAGGATACAGGCATGCAAGCACAGCCTCCCCCTGAAAGATCTGTCCCAATGCCCAAAAATGCCACTGTCATGCCCCACCTGCACGCCTGGGGGCATGCCATCCTCCAACATGTTGACCTGTCCACTGGGAAATTCCTGAGGCCTCAGAAAGTGGAGGGGAGGGGGTTAGGCTCACCCCAATCCTCCTCCTTCCATCCGAAGTCTCAGATGTCACACTACCAACACTTCCTGGCTGTGGCTTTTTCCTCCCCAGCCTCATTCTTCGAACCACCTTTTATCCCCTCCTCCTCCCAGCTTGACTCCACCCACTATTTACCTCGATGGCAGGGCCTCTGCCCATCAGCCTAGGACTCCCTCCATTGGCCCAAGCCTCATTCCTCACATCCCCTGGGCCCACCAATAAGTCTCCATTCCCTTTGCATGGTGCAAGCCCATCCCTTTGACTATGGCTGTCTGTCCATCAGAAGTCCAGCCTCCTGGCTGTGTCATACTGCTGTCTCTGGGGGGCGATGAGCCCTTGGTGTGGGTGGGCCATACTCCTGGCTTCCTGTCATCCTGGCTGGCCTTCATCTGTGTCCCCGCTGCCAGGCTCATTGGATCCTCCTCCCATTACGCTGCACCTGCCACTGGTCTTCTCCTCACCACTGCTCCTTTCCCACCTTGAATTTCCAGCTGCAGTAAGTCCGGTCTGTGCAATGGTGGAACGTGTTGAGGGCTGCTTGCATGAGGGCTGGTATCCTTCACCTCCTGGCAGGGCAAGGCCAGCCACAGTTGGTGGGATGAATCTGGGTGTGGCTCAGCCACCCCCAAACACATACACCCCTCTGTGTGATGCCCATGCTGGGGTCCTCAAAAAGTCAGGACATATAGTTGGTGTTGAGGTGCTCCCTGTGGGGTGATGCTGAATTGTGAAGCTACAGGGAAGTAAAGAGAGGTACCACCTCAATACGTGGGGATTATGCTCTTTCATTCAGGACATCTACAGCAATGGGGCATGAACCAACAACAACAGAAAAGAGTTGCTTGCCAGGTAGTATTCAATGGCCCCCACTGCCCATTTGATGACCAGGGCTTCCTTTTCTATTGAGGCATAGTTTTGCTCTACTGCTTGCATTTTGCAGAACAGTACAGGGTGCTCTTGCCCATCTATGTTCTGGGACAACACTGCTCCCCACCCAGATCTCAAGGCATCTATTTGTAGGATGAAGGGACAGTCAAAGTCTGGGTTCTTCAGCATTGGGTCCCTGGACAAACTGAAGGCTGTCTGCATGGGGGGATCCCTCTGGATGGTATTTGGCCAGTCCTTCCACAAGCTCTCTCTCAATGGAGCTGGCTAGGGTGGTGAAGTGAGGCAGAAATTTATTGTATTACACCATCAACAGTACATCTGGCACTTTGTGACTGGTGACTCTGCTCCAGGGTGGTCACCTTCTTGGGAATAGGTCATAGCTGTTCCTAGCCCACCATACTGGAGCTCCCAGAACCCTATCCATCTCTTCTTTGGGTTGGCACATAGTCCCAACTTAATTAGATTACCACTGGAGAGATTAGTGAGTGATCTAATTAGTGATAATCTAATTGAGAGAGTCCCCTTGTGGGAGAGGGGCAATGTACCTGCCTCTTTCAGCTTGCCTGAGGAGAAGGTCCTACTCTTTGGGCTACTGCAGCATGGCTGCATTCATTGAGGTAGCTGCTCCTCCACCACCCCAGCCACCTCTTCATCCTCAGCCCCTGCCAGGAGCTCTCACATGCCATCTCACTCCCATGGCTGAGTGCATGGAGCAAAGTGAGGCTCCAGTATGAGGCTACAGCAGGCAGCATAAGTGTGAGGTGGCAGGGTGGAGGTGCCTACTCTGTGGTCATTTGCCTGCCTACCTACCTGCCCACTTGCTTTCTCATGCACACATGTGCTGTCACCTGCCTGGCATCTGTCCTGTGGGAACTATGCAGGAGCCCTGCCCATTATCATACATCAGCCACAACAAGGGGTTAAGGAGTGGAGCCACCATGGCCAGGTAGAGAGCATGAGGTGGGCTCTCAGAATCATGGCACTGAGAATTTGGGAGGAGTTTAACCCCATGCGCCCCACACTAGCCATGGCCCTGATTTCCAACAAACCTTCCTGGAGGTCTCTCGTTGTAATGGTACTTTGGCCTGGCCCAAGTCAGTCTTTGGCTTTAAGTTTTTAACAAACTGCTTAATCAATTGGTTTTTAATTTCTGATCACTAAATTAATTTCATTGTCTGATTCTCTCATTCATAAAAATTAATCAACATTATATAAGGAAACTAAGGTCACAGTTAAACTGTTTGAATTTTGGATAGTTACTGAACTTTGAACTGTGTTTTGTACTTTACAGCTGATATATAAATATTGGCAGGTTTATTAAATTAAAAAAAAATGAGCACAGAAGGCATCTTTTCCCTGCACTTTCCAGCAACCACAGCATCTAACAAAGGTACGTACATGTTTCTTTCACCATATGGATTCCCGCCTTCCCATCTGCAAACTGTAATCCAGGTGGGTCTTTGACAGTTTGCCTTAAAACCTCCTATTGCTGTGAAAAAAAAAAAGTGAGGGCCTACAGTTACAAGATAAACATTATCATTAAAGAGATCCCACATGGACGACTCATTGTGTTATGCCTTTTTCCATAGCCCTCATCATTATTGATAGCAGGGGCAGCACCAGCTATAGTAAGTAAGTTTATTGTATATGGCCGTTGGCCGTTACAATATAGAATAAATTTAGGGTTCAAAAGTACTGTTCTAAAAACAAAGCCTTCAGAATAAGACTGTATAGCATTTGAACAAATAAAACATTCAAAGTTTTAAAATCATAAAAGTTATACTACCAGATTTGTAGCTCTTGGTAACAACCTTGGATATAACTTTTCTGGCTGCAAGTGCAAAAAGCGCTACCTTGTGAGTGACCAGGGGATACATATCCGACAAGAGGAAAACCAACTTTTCATTGTCAGGTAAGTTGCAAAGTTGTCTTAAAATTCCAGATAGGAATCTGCTTTTTAGGTCTGTATATAAAGGACAAACCATAATATAGTGGGATAGATCTTCCACTGTGGTACTACAAATGCATACACATTGTTCTTGTGGTTGGTATATCTTCTAAGCAGCACTTTAGTGGGCATGGATTGAAAGCAAAGGGCGGTATATGCTGCTCTTAAACTGTGGACTGCAATGTCTGACAAGTAGGAGGTTCTTAAGTGATCTTTTTAAATCCTATGATACCATGGTGCAGATTTTGACTGGAGTATTAACCTTTTGTCTAAAAGAGCATCCTCATGGCACCAGCTATAGATCTTGCCATAAGAATGTTCTCCGTGTGATTGGCAGGGTGTCAATAAGCCAGTTTTGAAAGGTATGCTCAGTGCTGCCTTTGGATACCCCTTTTTTCATGGTGAGGGCTAGACTTACCCACATCCAAAACTCCCTCAAAGCTATAGAGTCTTGTGAGCAAAAATTCTACTTTGTGAGCTACTGACATTAAAGTTGTGAGCAAGCAATTTGGCTACTGAATAAATTCGTTTGCTCTGGAGCCATCCTTCCTCAGCTGAGACAGAAATGTGTGAGCCAGAGCCTAAAAACTGTGAGCTAGCTCACACTAACTCAGTTTAGAGAGAACATTACCGGCATCATCACCAGTTTTAGAAGGGAGCAAACATCTGCATAGTAACCATCTAGAACCCTGTTGTGCAGATTGCATGGTAAATTGGCAGATCCTCAGAGTCACTATACTGATGTGGGTTGATGGCCCCATGGGCCCGCAAGCCAGCCCAAATTCCCAAACACTACTGGGATTCGGTTCAGTCTCTAGCCTTGGTTCACTCTAGGAACCAAGAAGGCAAACCCGGGATAAGTTCCCCAGCCCTCCAATAATCACTAAGTGATAACTCACCAGAACATGCACTGATGTCCAACGTATCCCAGGTTTGAGTAACCTTTCACATCCTCCACCGCTTGGCACAGTACTTCTCACACAAGTAGGGCTCTCAGTGTGGTTTCCCCCAGAGGCACTGGAAGACTGAGACTCTGCTAGTGATCATGGTCTCTTTCTACTCCTGGGGGTGGGATGTGCAGGAAGTTTGGGTGGAGCTGCAAAGGACCCCAGCTGTTCCATCTGTGCCAAAAGCTACACTAATGTTTGAGAAATGCCTTGTAAAATAGCCATATTATCTACAAAGGCACTTTGGCATCAGTTGTGTAGGGGGCACCCTGGGCAGGGGCCATGATCCATTAGCCCTGGAGGTACTGCTGGAGGCCCCAGCTCATTCTGACATGCTCCTGATGCCATAAGGGGCACTTTTGGAGGCCTGGGTGCCGGCTCATGAAACCTTAAGGGTCGCACGAATCTCCTCCGCCTGGGCTGTGGGACACTTGGCTTCCTTAGGCTGATGTACAGCAAAGAAGGAGGAGGAGGAGGAGGGATTGGATTTATACCCGTCCTTCACTCAGAGTTTCAGAGTGGCTTACAAACTCCTTTCCCTTCCCTTCCCCTCACTTCCCTTCCCCACAACAGACACCCTATGAAGTAGGGGGGCTGAGAGAGCTCTTTCAAGAACTGTTCTTTCAAGAACAGCTTTGACAGAACTATGGCTTGCCCAAGTTCATCCAGCAGCTGCAAGTGGAGGAGTGAGGAATCAAACCTGGTTCTCCTAGATTAGAGTCTGCAAACCTAACCACTACACCAAACTGGGTCTTTCAGAAGGATGGCAAGCTAGGCATAACAAGAACTCAAGAAATAAGATGCCACAACCCCCCCCCCAAGTTTGCAATAAGAGCAGACTGTGCAGATGAACCCCCCCCCCCAACTTCAAACCCCAATGTATAATCAACTGTTTTTAAAAGAGTGTTATTAGTTTATATAAAGAAAAGGGGGAAGGGGGAAAGAGGGAGAAAAAGAAAACTATAAAAGTATACAAAATTCCAATTTAGTATTCTGCATGCATATCTTATCATTACAATTTCACAGCTATTTCATCTATCATTGTCATTATTCTTCATTTAATCTTGTTTTCTCAAAATTTGAGTTTTAACCAGTCATAAAATGCTCTCCAGGGTCTCATAAATTCTTCTTCCATTTTTCCTTTTAATATGTTTGTCAACTTGTCCATTTCAGCTCATTCCATAATCTTTAATATCAACTCATGTAGCATTGGGAATGCTGCTGTGGCTCAAGTGGTTAAGACGCTGAACTGCAGGCTGTGGAAGGTCAGTAGTTCAGCAGTTCAAGACCCGAGTGTGCCGCATGACGGAGTGAGCTCCCGTCTCTAGTTCCAGCTCCTGCCAACCTAGCAGCTCGAAAGCAAGAAATTGCAAGTAGATAAATAGGTACCACTTCGGTGGGAAAGTAACAGCGCTCCGTGCACCTTGGTGTTTAGTCATGCTGGCCACATGACCACGAAAACATCTTCGGACAGCGCTGGCTCTTCGGCTTTGAAACGGAGATGACCACCGCAACCCAAGAGTCGGATTCGACTGGCTTTCGAGCAAGGGAACCTTTACCTTTACTTTTACATGTAGCATTGGTATCTTCAGTGTCCTCCATGTCATTGCAAATTTAAATGTTATAACATGTAAAATAAAATATCTGTGATTCTTATCTAACTCATCTGGTAAACAATTTAACAAAAATATTTTTGGCTTAAAAAGTATAGTGATATTCAAGATTTACTGTAAACAAGTATGCACTTAAATCCAGAATTTATGAACCTTTTTACATGTCCACCACATATCATAATACGGCCAAACATGGTTATTACATTTCCAGCACATATTACTCAAATTTTATACAGTTTAGCTAACCTATCTGGGGTTAGATGCCTTCTATAAAACATTTTATATAGGTTTTCTTTGAATTCAACAGATTTAGTCAACTTAATATTCACTTTCCATATTTTACTCCACTGTAACAGATCTATGTTATGACCTACATTTTGCATCCATTTAACCATACATTATTTAACTATATCATCCTGCATTTTCAATTGCATCAACATATCATGGATTTTCTTAATAAGTTTCTCTCCTGAAGTACATAATAATTTTTCAAATGCACATCGTTCTGAATAGAATCCATATGTCTATTTTACTATATCTAGATTCCATTTGCCTTCTAGTCCACCAGTCTAAGTTTATTTCATTTTTCTTTAATACTTCCTGAGATTTTAAGTTATTTTCTGTTGGAAATATGTGTGTTGCAAGGTCTAAAATCCAGTCATTATAGAGTTAATGTGTGCATACCTTGTGTGCTATTGTTTAGACTAACCCAGAAGGAAACCTAGCACAGAGCCAATGGAAACAAAGCCTGCGAAACTGAAGTCTGTTTACTCAAAATAATTGGTTAATGTATTCAGGTGATTTTTTTCTAGGAGTCAAGAAGAAGAATCCATTGTTGTAGACCGTGTGGTCAAAGTGTAAAGATGTAGCCTTAGGTGTCTTTGTTGTTTTGTAGATTTCCTATGAATCCTTCCCCTTAGAAATAAAGATTTTTACATAGAAGAAAATGCCTGCTATCCAGTGAAGCAAAGATCCATTGCAGTCTCTGAATATTTTGCAAATTTTTCCAGCATTTTCATCTAATAATTCTGCATATCTAATAACTGTTTGTTTTAAAGAAGAAGAAGAAGATAAGAGATTGGTTTTATACCCCACCCTTCACTACCCAAATGAGTCTCAGAGTGGCTTACAAACTCCTTTCCCTTCCCCTCCCCACAACAGACACCCTGTGGGATAGGTGAGGCTGAGAGAGCTCTGACAGAAACTGAATGGCTACAGGTAATAGTGGAGCAAGTGGAACTAGAAGAGTATCTATAAAGTCACCTGGAAAGACAACCATACAAAGTCAGTTAAAGACAAACACAATGAGCCCAATACAAATTAACACAAAAGACTTAAAAGTACAAATACAGGAATGTGTAGCAGCAGAAATGAAAAATTTTGTGGAAGGAACACTACTACCATTAATTAAACAGGAAATGGAACCAATTCACACCCAAATACAATCACTAGCACAACAACTAAAGACAGATACAGAAGAGATTAAAAAGCATATACATGAAAAAAGACAAGAAATAATGAAAATTGCAATGGCAAATAAAGAAATAGAAGAAAGGGTACAAGAAATAGAGCAGGAGGTACATGAGTCAAGAGTGAGAACAGACGGAATAGAAGAGGCACTGATAGGCTTAGAAATGGAAAGAGCCTCTCTTCTTATTAGATATCAAAATGTACCGGAAACTATAGAAAGAAACCTAAAAGAAGAAATGGTAAAAAATATCTCAGATCAATTAAAAATAGGAACCGTGGAGGAGATTGAGAACGAGGTAGATCAAGTATATAGAAAATACTCTGCTTATTCAAGAAGAAACAAAACACCAGGAGAAGTATATATGAAATTCACGAGAAGAAATATGAGGGACAAGATCCTTAGAGAAGATAAGACAAAATTGGTTATACAAGATCAAGAAATAAAAGTATTAAAAGAAGATCCCTGGAGAATTAGAGAGAAACGGCAAAACTATACAATTTTAGCTAAAATACTAAGAGAAAATGATATTTCGTATCGATGGCTCATGCCAGAAGGAATGGTGTTTAATTTTGAGGGAAGACGTTATAGAATCGATTCAATATTCAAATTAGAAGATTTGCTAGATAGAAATGGGGAAAACCTAGGATGGCAGAATGAGGACAGGAGTGATAAAGACGAAGAAGAAACAGGAGAGGAGACACAGAAAGAAAGAAAAAGAAATAAATAAATAAATGAAGAACATAGTTTACACCTTCACAAATGCTAACAAGACAACAAAGAGCAAAAGAACAAGAAAAGGACAACAATGATCAAAATGGAGAAAAATAGAAAATTTAAAATATTTTCTGCTAGCGTTAACAGATTAAATAGCCCGGCAAAACGTAGAAGAATATTCCATCAGATAAATAAATTACAAATGGATATATCATGTATACAGGAAATTCACATCAAAAAAGAAGACGAAAACTACTTAGAGAATAAAAAAATAGGCAAATTATTTGCAGCATCAGACACACAGAAAAAAGAGGAGTGGCCATGTATGCAAAGGAATACTTGAATCCAGAACTTAGATTTGCATCAGAAGATGGAAGAATATTGGTGATATCAATTGTGAAACAAAATAAACAAACCGTAATTATAAACATCTATTCACCCAACCAGGCACAAGAACAATTCTTTGAGGATTTGAGAAAATTATTAACAGCATATGAGAGGATGGAAATATGTATAATAGGAGATTTTAATGCAGTAGGGGATAGAAAAAAAAGATAGGAAAACTCATGCTAAAAACAAAAATTCAGGAAACATATTACCAAAACAGTTCTATGAAACAGTCGAAGAATACAATATGGTCGATGTGTGGAGAATACGTAATCCAGAAAAAAGAAGACTATATGTTTTATTCAAATAGACACAATTCATGGTCTAGAATTGACATGATGTGGATCTCAACAACATTAGTAATAGATGTAATGGAAGTAGAAATACTTCCCAATACCTTCGCCGACCATAGTCCAATAGAATTAATTTTCTGGATGAAACCCAAGATATTAAGATGGAGAATAAATAAAAACTTAATAGGAGATTAAAAAATTGCCAGTAGAACAGAAGAGATAACAGAATTTTTAAAAATAAATATACAAAAGGAAATGCCAATAGAAACAGTATGGGATACCTTTAAAGCCTTTTTAAGAGGCTGGTTTATAAACCAAGAAGCTTGGAAAAGAAAACAAAGAAATAAACAATATGATGATCTGACTAAGCAAATCAGGAAAGAAGAGGACAAATTGAAAAAGCACGCCAAGGACCCAGATAGAATAAGAACAAACTTTAAAATATTACATCATCACATGAACCTTATATTAACACAGGAAATTACCAAGAACATAGAATTTGCTAAACACTATTATTTTGAGAATGCCAATAAACCCACAAGATGGTTAGCCTACAAACTAAGGAAAGAAGGAGGAAAAAGAATAATTAAAGCACTGAGAAATAGCAACGGTGAAGAAAAAGGCAATACAATAGAAATGAAAAAGATAATGGAAAATTTCTTTTTTTAAAAAAAAATAATTTTTATTTTTCCAACATATAACAGAAGACAACATATAACAATAAAACAACAATACAACAATACAACACCTATCAGACCCCAACACCCTCCGCTTACCACACCCTTGTAAGACATCACGAACCTTCTGGTTAAATATTCTCCACATCTAACCATTTATATACAGACATCCAAACTGTTTGAAAAAAGCTATTCATACTCCCATTCACTTTTTGAGTCAAATTATCCATTTCCGCAATATCTATTATTTTGCTAATCAGTTCCATCTTAGTTGGTACTGATTCATTTTTCCAATTTTTTGCAAGTAGCATTCGCGCAGCTGTTAATATATGCAAAGTTAAATATTTATCACTCTTTTTCCATTTATCTGGGTATAGGTTCAGTAAAAATACTTCTGGACTTAACGGAATTTGTTTTTTAACTATTTGACATAGCATCCTGTGCACCTCTTTCCAAAATTTGGTAATCTCTTTGCATGGCCACCATACATGATAGTATGAGCCCAGCTTTAACTTACATTTCCAACACTTTGCATCTAAACCCACATACATTTGGGCTAGCCTTTCAGGTGACAGGTACCAACGGTGGAAAATTTCTATACAACTCTTTTCCAGCAAAGAAAGATAGATGAAAATACTATACTAGAATATATAAACAAGAAAAATACTAAGAGCTTTAATGAGGAACAAAATAGAATTTTAAACGAGCGAATAACAATATGCAAAATTGTATAGGCAACTAAAACACAAAAGAAAAAGAAAACCCCGGGACTAGACAGGATTCTGATTGAGATCTAAAAGATTTAACATAAGAACATAAGAGATGCCAGTGTTGGATCAGGCCAAAGGCCCATCCAGTCCAACACTCTGTGTCACACAGTGGCCAGAAATACCAGTGCCATCAGGAGGTCCAGCAGTGGGGCCAGGACATTAGAAGCCCTCCCACTGTTGACCCCCCCCCCAAGCACCAAGAAGACAGAGCATCACTTGCCCCAGAGCCCCTAGCTATACCTTGTGGCTAATAGCCACTGATGGACCTCTGCTCCATATGCTTATCTAATTCCCTTTTGAAGCCGTCCATGCTTGTAGCACCCACCACTTCCTGTGGCAGTGAATTCCATGTGTTAATCACTCTTTGGGTGAAGAAGTACTTCCTTTTATCCGTTCTAACCCGACCGCTCTGCAGTTTCATGGAGTGCCCACGAGTTCTTGTATTGTGAGAAAGGGAGAAAAGTACCTCTTTCTTTACCTGCTCTTTCCCATGCATAATCTTATAAACCTCGATCATGTCACCCCTCAGTCGTCTTTTCTCCAAGCTAAAGAGCCCTAAGCGCTTTAACCTTTCCTCATAGGGAAAGTGTTCCAACCCTTTTATCATTCGAGTTGCCCTTTTCTGCACTTTTTCCAAAGCTATAATATCCTTTTTAAGGTGTGGTGCCCAGAACTGCACACAGTATTCCAAATGAGGTCTCACCATTGATTTATATAGGGGCATTATTATATTGGCTGATCTGTTTTCAATACCCTTCCTAATAATCCCCAGCATAGCATTGGCCTTCTTTATTGCAGTCACACACTGTCTCGACATTTTCAGTGAGTTATCTACTACAACTCCAAGATCTCTCTCTTGCTCAGTCTCTGCCAGTTCAGACCCCATCAATGTGTATTTATATTTAGGATTTTTGGCTCCAATGTGCATCACCTTGCACTTGGTCACATTGAACCCCATTTGCCATGTTGAGGCCCACTCGCCCATCCTTGACAGATCCCTTTGGAGTGCCTCACAATCCTCACTGGTTTTCACCACCCTGAACAACTTTGTATCATCCGCAAATTTAGCCACTTCACTGCTTACTCCCATCTCCAAATCATTAATGAACAAGTTAAAAAGCAGTGGACCAAGTACTGATCCCTGCGGTACCCCACTGCTTACCCCCCTCCACTGAGAGAACTGCCCATTTATACTCACTCTCTGTTTTCTATTAATTAACCAGTTTTTGATCCATAAAAGTACTTGTCCTTCTATCCCATGATTTTTGAGCTTACTTAGGAGCCTTTGATGAGGAACTTTATCAAAAGCTTGTGTTTTATTGCCTTTTTGCGCACATGCACATAAACGAGGAATTGAACCCCCAAGCAAAGAGTTTTCCATGGACTTCTCCATGGACTGATTATGCAACTATGCCCATATTGCTAAGGGTGGGTGGGTGGGAATGGCACAGAGTCAGGATGGCCTGACTGTGCGCTTGAGTGATCATACTAGGGAAAATCAGTCCATGGCACATCAGCAAGTGTTAGGACTGAACTTCCCCCGGTGTCTTTTAACTCCGTTTCTGTAGCGGGGAAGCACAGGGTGCCGACAACTGCAGGATCTTTTCCAGATGTTGCTTTCTGATCATGTACTTTAGATCTATCAGGCATTCACTGCTAAGTTGGATCTAAAGGTATATTTGACTACGGCCATAGAGTGTAATGAAGGCCACTTTAGGAGGGACTGTAGCTTAGTGGTAGGATCCACACTTTGAATATGTCTCAACCCCTGGTATTGGCATTTAAAAAGATCTTAGATAGTAGCTGTTCTTTGCCTGATACTTAGAGATCTAATGAGCTCACTTGACACAAGACTTTGTTATATGTATATGTCAGCAACCTGCATAAACTGTATGAGCTGGAATATTTTCAGGAATCTTTTTGCAACAAGCAGAGGTCCCATGGCAAATGTGCAAAGGTTCCTCAGAAGAGAAGGCTACCTACAAAGCTTTCCAGAAAATTTGAAAATCATTGACATAATCTCTGGTGAGTGATAACAAAACAAAGCTAGGAGAACAATCAGTAGATAAATAAACAACTACCAATGTATGGCTGATCATTTAGAAATCAAAACTCAAGAACAAAGAACATTTCCTCTGTAGGCATACATCTTTTGACATAAAGGTATATTTCTCCAGGAGTAAAACTCTTTTTCAATAAAAGTGAAACAACATGAGTGGTGTTTTTGTTTCATTCACAATGCCTGTGGAGAAAGTGATTTTATTAGATGGGACAAACACATTGATTCCTCACATTCCTAGCAACATCTTCTAAAAGCAACAAAATATTTTGCAATATAAAAATCAATTGGAGTAGGATACAAAGGTCCACTCATGGAAAGAATGGAAGGTATCATTTAATCTTTGCATACAACACCATGGTTTGGAACACTTAACTGTAATCTATATCTGGTAATAATTGTCTATAGATTTTTAAATTCTACTGCTCTGTGGGATTTATGGTCTTATCCTTCAAGCACTGTACTTTTAAGTAATGAATGTTTGGGAAAAAGTATACTATCTTCATCTCATCTCTTTTCAAGCGTTCATTCATTTAGGCTGCTTTTCTCCATAGAAGGCATACCCAAAAGGTTCCAGATTACAAAAACCAAAAAATTTCATCAATGGGCACAATGATAAGACTGACAACTATAAAAAAGTTGACGGGTTAGAATAATGTATCTCCTAGAGGAATGTGATGTCAGTTCTAGGCTTGGTTTTTCCCTGGAAGTGATGGTGTGCCATCACACTGATGGCATCACATCCCCATGTCCCCACCTCCGACTTCTGTCAGTGGCAGCCATACTTAAAAAAAAGAGAGACTCTTCTGCTTTATTCATGAATGATCAGTGTTGTGAAGGTTGGGAACCCTCCTACCTGTGGTAGTATAAAATATAAAAGAGATAACCAAGAACAAAACAGAAGTGGCTTTCTACCACATAATGTCGTCGTCATCATCATCATCATCATCATCATCATCATCATCATCATCATCATCATCATCATCATCCACCCCATCCCAGCTTGTGCTGGGCTCTGGGAGATGTACAGGATACAGTGCCACAAAATACAAAACACAAAACATTTAAATTTACACACAACATTGGTAAAAATCTCAATGTTGATTAAAAAAATCCAAGATGGCGATTTCTGTATATTATTATGGATCCTGATTCCGGACTATCAGTCTCTTTTTCTTCTGGGTGGGGGGGGGACTAAGAATATGGAGGGGAGAGGAAAGAAGGGTGCCAGCCGGAGGGTAAACATTACAGCCCACAACCAAAAACCTGGTAGAACATCTCTGCCTTACTGGCCCTGCGGAATTGCATAAGATCCCGCAGGGCCCTCATGTCATTTTGCAGAGAGTTCCACCAGGCCTGGACCAGGACTGAAAAGGCCCTGGCCCTGGTCAAGGACATATCTGGGACCAGGGATCACCAGAAAGTTGTTTGAAGAGAGTAAAGCTCTCCCGGGGACATACCGGAGAAGACTGTCCCAGACTGCTTATGACCCTAAAGGTCAATACCAAAACCTTGAACCTGACTCGGTACTCCACTGGAAACCAGTGCAGCTGGTGAAGCACTGGTTGTATATGTGCCGTTTCTGACATTCCTGTTAGGACTCACGCCGCCACATTCTGGATCAGCTGGATTTTCCAGATCAAGGATAGGCCAGCATAGAGTGAATTACAGTAGTCTAGCCTGGAGGTGACTGTTGCATGGATTACCGTGGCTAGGTCAGGGCGCAATAGGAAAGGAGACAGTTGTCAGGCTTGGTGAAGATGGAAGAATGCCAGCCTAGTGACATGCATGACTTGGGCCTCCATTGATAGGAAAGCATCCAAAATCATGCCCAAGCTCTTAACAGATGGTGCCGGTGTCAATGGTGCCCCATCCAGAGCTGGAAGCCTAGGCTCCGATCCTGAGGGCCACCCCCCCAGCCACAGAACCTTCATTTTCATCGGATTCAGTCTCAGCCTGCTCTTTTCTAACCATCTCACCTCGGCCTCCAATCACTCAGCCAGATTTTGTGGGGTGGTAGTCAGCTAGTCGTCCAATAACATTTATAGCTGGGTGTCATCAGCAGATTGATGACACCCAAGTCTGAATCTCCTTGCCAGCTGGGTGAGGGGGCACATATAGATGTTAAAGAACATTGGGAAGAAGAGGGCCCCTTGAGAAACCCCACATGATGGGTCTTGGAAAAATGAGGAGAGTCATTGGAGAGCCACCCCACGAACCCCTACATTGGCAAGGTGGTGGGTCAGAAGATCATGGTTGACTGTGTTGAATGCTGCTGTGAGATCCAACAACAACAGCAGCACCAACCTGCCTAGATCCAGCTGTCTACGGAGATCTTCTGTCAGGCCAACCAACACAGTCTCTGTCCCATGACTAGGGTGGAAGCTGGATTGGAATGGATCCAATGCCTATGTGTCATCCAGGAAGCCGTGGAGTTTTTCAGTTACTGATCTCTCAATCACCTTACCCAGGAATGGTAACTTGGAAACTGGGTGGTAATTGGCTGGATCTGAAGGATCCAACAATGTTTTTTTTTTCAAGAGAAGTAGAACTACAGCCTCCTTAAGGCCCTATGGAAAGACCCCTCTTTCCAGGGACAGATTGACAATGTCCAATAGAGGGTCCTGTATCCTCTCATCACCATCCTTAACTAGCCATGAGGGGCACAGGTCAAGGAGGCATGTGGTCAGCTTGACAGCATCCAGGATCCTGGATCCTAGGCTGGGTGGCTCAGGCGGAGCAGGCTGAAATTAAACCTGGCAAAGACGGAGGTCCTGTGCTTGAGTCGGACCGGTCTGGGATTAGGGCTCCCGCTTCTGACCTTCAACGGGGCGCCTCTGGTGCCAGCTTCGGAGGTTAGAAGCTTGGGAGTGCTCCTGGACCCCACCTTAATGATGAAGGCCCAGGTGGCAGCCACTGCCAGATTGGCTTTTTATCATCTGCGGCTGGTGCGGCAGTTGGTTCCTTTCCTCGACCGCAACGACCTAGCTACAGTGATCCATGTGACGGTCACCTCGAGGATAGACTACTGTAATGCTCTCTACATGGGGCTGCCTCTGTCGCAAATCCGGAAGCTACAGCTGGTGCAGAATGCTGCAGCCAGGTTGCTGGTGGGTGCCCCTAGGTGGGAGCACACCTGACCTGTACTGAAAGTGCTGCACTAGCTCCCTATAGCATACCGGATTTGCTTCAAAGTGCTGGTGCTTACCTTTAAAGCCCTACATGGCCAGGGTCCAACATACCTGAGGGACCACATTTCCCCACATATTCCCCAAAGAGCACTTCGGTCGGGGTCACAACACTGGCTGGTGACCCCGGGCCCTAAGGAGGCCAGGCTTGCTACAACAAGGGCCAGGTCCTTTTCAGTGGCGGCTCCTATCTGGTGGAACAAGCTCCCAGAGGAGATCAGGGCCTTGCGGGACCCTTTACAGGTCCACAGGGCCTGTAAGATGGAGCTCTCCCGCCAGGCATTTCAATAGGAGCCGCCACTGCCACTACCACCACCGCTCCATTATAGAGCGATACCACCGGAGGGCCGAGTTTTCTATTCTTGCATACCGATGGAATTGAATTTTTAATTGTTTTTATCTATTTTATATACTGTATGCACTTTGTACCTTGTGTAAGCCGCCCTGAGCCCGTTCGCGGGAAGGGTGGGATATAAATACATTGAAATAAATAAATAAATAAATCTTATAAACCTTGATCATGTCACCCCTCAGTCGTTGTTTCTCCAAGCTAAAGAGCCCCAAGTGCTTTAACCCTTCTTCATAGGGGAAGTGTTCCAACCCTTTGATCCTTCTAGTTGCCCTTTTCTGCATTTTTCCAATGCTATAATATCCTTTTTGAGGTGTGGTGACCAGAACTGTACACAGTACTCCAAATGAGGTTGCACCATTGATGTACACAGGAGCATTATGATATTGGCTGAATTGTTTTCAGTTCCCTTCCTAATAATTCCGAGCACAGCATTGGCCTTTTTATTGCAGTTCCACACTGTCTTGACATTTTAATTGAGTTATCTACTATGACTCCAAGATCTCTCTCTTGGTCAGTCTCCACCAGTTCGGACCCCATTTTTTGCTTCAATGTATATCACTTTGCACTTGGCCACACTGAACCCCATTTGCCACATTCACACCCACTTGTCCATCCTCAACAGATCCCTTTGGAGTGCCTCTCAATCCTCCCTGGTTCTCACCACCCTGAACAACTTCATGTCATCCACAAATTTAGCCACTTCACTGCGTACTCCCAACTGCAAATCATTAATGAACAAGTTAAAAGGCATTGGACCGAGTACTGATACCTGTGGTACCCTACTGATTACCACCCTCTACTGAGAAAATTGCCCATTTATACTCACTCTCCATTTACTATTAGCCAGTTTTTGATCCACAAAAGGACTTGTCCTTTTATCCTATGACTATTGAGCTTGCTTAAAAAGTTAGTCAAGGTAAGATAGATATTGTTTAGCTTGACTTCCAGAAAGCTTTTGATAAAGTTCCTCATCAAAGGCTCCTAAGTAAGATCAAAAATCATGGGATAAAAGGACAAGTCTTTTGTGGATCAAAAACTGGCCAAACAGGCCAGTCCCTTCAACAAAGAATTGATGGACATAGGTCTGACATCAGAAACCACAACATTCAAAGCAGCGGGGGGACAATTTAACCTTCCAGGACATTCAGTTGCTGACCTAAGAGCAGCCGTTCTCTCACAAAGGAATTTGTAAGGGAGATTAGAAAGACAGACTGCTGAATTGGGTGTCAACATGGCAAATGGGGTTCAATGTGGCCAAGTGCAAGGTGATGCACATTGGAGCCAAAAATCCTAAATATAAATACACATTGATGGGGTCTGAACTGGCAGAGACTGATCAAGAGAGAGATCTTGGAGTTGTAGTGGATAACTCACTGAAAATGTCGAGACAGTGTGTGACTGCAATAAAGAAGGCCAATGCTATGCTGGGGATTATTAGGAAGGGTATTGAAAACAGATCAGCCAATATCATAATGCCCCTGTGTACATCAATGGTGCAACCTCATTAGGAATACTGTGTGCAGTTCTGGTCACCACACCTAAAAAGATACTATAGCATTGGGAAAAGTGCAGAAAAGGGCAACTCGAATGATAAAAGGGTTGGAACACTTTCCCTATGAGGAAAGGTTAAGGCGCTTAGGGCTCTTTAGCTTGGAGAAACGACGACTGAGGGGTGACATGATTGAGGTTTATAAGATTATGCATGGGAAAGAGCAGGTAAAGAAAGAGGTACTTTTCTCCCTTTCTCACAATACAAGAACTCGTGGGCACTCCATGAAATTGCTGAGCGGTCGGGTTAGAACGAATAAAAGGAAGTACTTCTTCACCCAAAGAGTGATTAACACTTGGAATTCACTGCCACAGGAAGTGGTGGCGGCTCCAAGCATGGACGGCTTCAAAAGGGAATTAGATAAGCATATGGAGCAGAGGTCCATCAGTGGCTATTAGCCACAAGGTATAGCTAGGGGCGATAGGGACTCTGCGGCAAGTGATGCTCTGCCTTCTTTGTGCTTGGGGAGGTCAACAGTGGGAGGGCTTCTAATGTACTGCCCCCACTGGTGGACCTCCTGATGGCACCTGGTATTTTTGGCCACTGTGTGACAGAGTGTTGGACTGGATGGGCCCTTGGCCTGATTCAACATTGGTGTCTCTTATGTTCTTATGCTAACCAGCATTTTCTTTGAAATCTTGCAGTGCTTTCAATTTAATTCTTGGCTTTTTTCCATGTCAAATAAAATTAGATGTTATTGAAAACATATCTTCAAAGAAGGATCAACTGATGCAAACAGGAATAGTCTGATATATAAAGATGATATGTGGCAATATGTTCATTTTAATAGCTGCAATCCTTCCCATCAAAGATAGATGGAGACCCATAGGGGATTTTTTGTTTGCATTTACTAAAAACTACAATGAAATTAGGGAGGGAATCTACACACTATAGGAGAAAGAAAAGAAAACCCACTAAAAACCCAAGGGTTGGAGGTCACATACAGCTTGTAGAAAATTTGCTTAACAATAATAAAAAAAGCTTTCTTTAACATTGAGAGTGATCAATCATCATCATACCAAGAAGGAAGGGGGGGGGGGGGGAGGAGGAAAGCGGGCGGTGTGTCTGCGCATCCCCAGCCCTCCTCCTCTCCCCCCCCCCGCCGGGCAGGAGAAGCCGAGGAAGAAGGCAGCGGCTGCGGCAGAGGCGGCGGGGGGGGGGGGAAGGAAAGCACCGTGCCGGAGAAGGGGCAACTCCCACCTGCCCGCCGCCGCCGAGCTGAGGCCGAGGCCGGGCCTGGCTTTGGCCAGGAGGAGGAGGAAAAGACGCCGGGGTAGGCGCAGGGGTAGGCGCCGGGGTGGGCGAGCTTGGAGGGCATTCACTCCGGCCCTTTCCTAGCAAGCCAGGATTGTTCTCTGTCTTCACGTGATTGGGAATGGGGTGGAAATGGTGGGGTACAGTCGCTCCGGGTTCACCTGGGGTGACCATGTGCCTCGTCTCTTTCGCCTTGGAGATGCGCAGACGCAGCGTGGTTTGCAGGAGACAGAGAGAGTCCGATGACTCCGCCACCCACTGAAGCCCAAGTTTTATTAAAGTCGATTCCGCTACATTGACTTCCCAGGGGGTTCTCCCAGCAGTTTGGAAGGAAAAGCCGCACAATTTAGAATCCCAGAGACAGAGGGAAGCCAGCCAGGCCGGAGCGGGTGGGCTGGCTTCAGGGTGGGCTGTGCTGCAGTCTGCACCTTCCCTCTCCCCCTCGCCTTCCCTCCCTCCGGGCCCAGCTCCGATGGCCGCGCTCTCTCTTCCTGCCCCCGGGAAGCCGGGGAGGGACGGAGGAGTAGGAGGCACTGCAGCCGCGGCCCCTGCGGGGAAGGAGGAGGAGGTGGCGGCGCTGCTGCTGCTGAGGAGGAGGAGAAGGGAGACTCGACGGTGAGGCCAGGGCCAGGCAGGAGAGGCCAAGAAAGAGGCGGTGGTGGCGGGGGGGAGAGGAGGAAAAGCGCAGGGGGGGAGGAAAGCGCCGCGCACTGCCCCGTCCTCCTCCTGCAGCCAGGCGGCAGAGAGCTCCTCCCAGCCTTGCTCCCCCCAGCTGCTGGCCAGGCGTGTTGGCGCCCCTGCCTCTTTTCCCCCGCCCGAACGGCTGGCTCGTGCTCTAGGCGACGACCTAGTTCGCCTAGTGGGCGAGCCGGCCCTGATCATAGGAGTCATTCCAATTTGCTTCTCACTGCCCGACTTGAAGAGAGTCTCATCATCTTATTGCCCAGCAGACTTAATCAGGATATAACCATGGAGGATACTCCTTCACTTTAAGCCTCGCTTATGGTCTGCATACAGGCCCTTCAAATTGCACATGCCCATTTGACTCTCCTCTTCTATCCTGGTTAGACCCTTCTCCAATATTAACACACTCCTTTTAAAAGCAACAGCTGACATGTAGCACAGTTCTTGTATAGTACCTCATTTATACCAACAGGGAACAAAGGCTTAAGACACAGTTTGCAAGAGTCTATTATTATTTCCGGTCAGATGGTTAACCAGCAGCTCTTCCACTTCCTGGAGAAAGCTTAGATATCACTTGTTGCTCTTAGTACGTTGTCTGTCGCCATTTTTAAGGATGTTTACTTTTACAAAGTTTGCCAGAGTCCCGAAAACTTGCTTCAATGCTTAACTGCCTCCTGGAATCTCTCCATACAGTCCATTGCTGCTTTTAAACATGCCCCCCTTTCTTCTAGCTCCATAACGCTTATAAACAGTTCTTAGTGGAGGAGAGTCCCCTCTCCCCCCTTGCTTTTCCCTGGGGGGCTTTTGCTTTGTTGTTTCATTTCAACTTTACTCACTCTTCATATGTAGATCAAGTAGATCTCGCCAACAGATATGCTTATTTGCCGCTCGAACTCCACTCGCTTGATGGGGTGTGCGTAGCTTAGTCCTTGTTGAAACACAGCAGAGAGACCGTCGGAGCAAAGGGATGCCTCAATTTCCTGACAGCATGCCAGGAAAGAGGCGACCCTCAGCGCTCCATGACTGGAAACCCTTTGCAAAGGTCCCCGGGAGGCGCAGACATTTGCACCCCGTCTCTAACTGCTGGTTTGCGAGCTGCCTCCCTGGGAGATCCCAGGAGACACAGCCGCCATCAGCTCGCCGAAACCCCACCCCTGAACCCCATGGGTTTAAACAGCACCTCAGTGACACCCCAATAAAATGAAAATGCCTTTATTTTCTGAATAGTTCTGTCCTATGAAGGGAGTACAACTACTACTGCTATTCTGCATATTAAGAAATAGTGACATCTTGGAGTAACTAATAAATACTGCTGACCTTTTAATGAGAACCACAAGGGAAAGGATTGGAAAATATATCCCTTTTTAAAAATGTTTTTGCCTTTCTTTAGAAGTTCACAATGTATAACTCATTTTTGAACTCTGGAAGGAGTTGCTGAGGGGAAAAATAGGAGAATACATTGACATTTGCTTTTATTATCAATTACTCTGTGCTTTGACAATAACTCTTTAAAAATGCATTCAAAATAATAATATTGTATAAATCAAAATGGAAATTCTCCTTGGAAAAAATAGAACAATGCAAGTGTCATTTTACTTTATTAATAATTCACTGCTTTGAATGCACTGTACTCAGTTGTATGTACTGTGAGAAATATGGTTTCCTTAAAAAGTTTAAAAACTACATAGCCTGTCTGTGTGGCCAGTTTAGACACCCTGTGAGTATTTTTATGTTACTTCTTAGCAGTCTGGAACTATTGCAGCGGGGCATCTTCATATTTTCCTGAAATTAATTGAGAAGAGGACACACTTCAGTTCCATCCCATCATTGTTTCAGATGCTAGGAGAAAGGAAGCTAGTATGGTAATGAACTGCAATGTGGTCTTTTCCCATGTGGCTCAGGAGACTACCCAAAACAGCAGAAGTAAAAATAACATCAGAAGAAGCCATCAATTTTTCTCCACACAAGGTATCATGACAGTTCCCAAGGTCAGAACTTTGTCCCTCTCTAAATATAGCTATAATCTCTCCATGGCTTCCCCCACCCCCCGCCACCGCTGCCTTTTTTGAAAAAGGGGTGTTTAGAACCCTCAAGAGGAAAATGAAGTTTTCAATCTGTATACTGAAAACTCATGAACTTTTAAACATTTTAAAAAGAATTTTGTCAAAGAGGTTCCATTCCAGTGCGTTTTCCCAGAAAAAAAGCCCTAGATCTCCCAGACATGACTTGCATGTAGGAAATCATAGGCCGCGTTCAGACTGGCAGTTTACCGCACTAGGGAGTTGCATCAAAGAAGACCCAGAACAGACCCAAAACGGCTTGGTCGAGGTATTCCCATTCACACTGCAGCAAATGAAGCGGGAGGATACCCTGGAGGAAGCACAAGGGAGCATTCACACTGTTGGTCCACCCCTGGCGGGCTGTTAGTGGCTGTTTCTGTGCTTCGGTTCATGCACCTATGCACATGGGTGCATGAGCGCCTGCCGCGAAAACAGCCAGTGCCTATTACCAATGACTGTGGGTTGTTCCTGTCTTATAGTGCTTGCATTTACACGTCAGGGAACCGAAATCAACTCGCTCTCCACACGGTTTGCTACCACTTCCACCAGGTACTTTTAAAACTCAGGAGGGAAGCAGTACAAGACGGCTTAAGTACAGCTGGGGGACGCCAGGCAGCTGTGCCTGTGTGAACCCACCCCTTTAATCCACTAGTGAAACGCTCCTGAAACGTTTGGCTGTCGGGCCAAACTGCCAGTCTGAATGTGGCCATAGATTTTCCCCAACGTGAATTCTTTCTGAATAAGCTGTTCTGAGTGGAGTTTTCCAAATTACAGAGTAGATTCACATGGATAATCTCATTACCCATTTTCTTTTGATTTGTGCCATACATTTGTGAGGCGGTTGCGTATTACATTAACTGTAGACTAAAAGGAACTATCATGTTAGAAATACAATTGTTTGAGAAAGGACACCCAAACAATATAACAGACATGAGCTAATGTATCTATTAAGACAGAGTCCAGAAAGATGGTGATATAACTCTGTTAATCAAAATTACAATATTTGATGTTCTGTTTTAAATATTGTATTTTGAAGATTTGTTGACAATACAATAAAGGTTCTAATTTCTAACAAACAAACAAAAAACAGCTATAAGCTTTACTTCTGGGAAATTATATCTTTTCTCTTAGCAATCTGCATCCAAGGGGGGGGGGGAGCACTCCCACAGAACAAAAAATTCTCCATCATTTTATAAAATTATCTTTACTTTATAGGTCACCAGAAGGCTGTGCACATCCAGTTTGGTGGTAGTGAGCTGGCTTGGTGTAGTGGTTAAGGGTGCAGTCTAATCTGGGAGAACCAGGTTTGATTCCCCACTCCTCCACTTGCACCTGCTGATGTGACCTTGGGTCAGTCACAAGCTCTTGCACAGCTGTTCCTGAAAGAGCAGTTTGTGTCAGAGTTCTCTCAGCCCCATGGGTCACTTAAAGCAAGGGCCCTCCCAGAAGTATCCTGACATGAAGCCGCCACCAATTTGCTAATGCACAGTGCCCCAAAAAAGGCTAACAATGAAGCTGCATGAAGAAGAGCAGTCTCATACATGTCAGCACAGATGTTTGGCCACAAGGCCCAAAGGCCTTTAAGAATTGTTGGGGACAATGGTTCCCTGGTGTCCACTACAGGACCTCTCTCTTGGGACCAACCCTCCAATGTCTTCCTAACTCTGAAATCTCCCGTATAATCAGCAAAACCTGATGCTTTACTGGCATATTCCAAGGAAGACAGCTGACCCTTGATGGTCCTTACAGCCAAATTTCTGTTTTTGGAATACACACAAAATTGAATTAATTGAGGCACTGGAATGGGCCAAACCTGAGGTAAGCCCATTGACTGCCTAAAGTCAGTGAAGTCACGACCGGCCCTCCTGTAGGATTTTCTAGTTGATGGAGCTAAAGCTAGTCCAATTGCGCTGTCGGACTCAGCCCTCCAATCCCCCAAAATCTCACGGGCATCCTTACCGGGGACTGATCTGCTTCCGGGGCTAACCAATGGAACCTCTCGATCTGTTTTTGGGAGAGAGCATCAGTGACCCCATTATTAGCCCCCGGTACATGCCGTGCTTTAAACAAAATATTGTTCTTTAGGCAGATTAAAGTGAAGCCCCTAACCAATGTCATGACCCAAGCTGACCTAGAGGTCATTGAATTAATAACTTGGACTGTGCCAAGATTGTTGCACCAGAAATGAACTGTATGCCCAGCGAAATCCGCTGTCCACAGCCCCACTGCTACCACAATCGGGAATAATTCCAGAAAGGTTAGGTCTTTGACCCAACCTGCCCAGAACCACTCCCCTGGCCAGTCCTCAGCACACCAATGGCCTCTAAATTAAACTCCAAACCCAGAAGAGCCTACAGCATCGGAAGCTCCTGAAGCTTCACCTCAACTAAGAGGTCCTCCCGCCAGAAAGAAACCCCATTAAAGGATTCTAAGAAATCTTGCCAGACCAAGAGGTCTTCCCTAAGTCCCTTTGTGACCCTGGTCCTATGGTGAGGCAGGGATAAGCCCACCATGGCATCGCAAAGGCGACACACAAATGCCCTGCTGGGAGCAACCACTTTGCAAGCAAAGTTCAGGTGACCCGCAAGCCTCTGGAGCTCCAGCAAAGTTATTTTCCTGAGCTTAGTAGCTTGTCCAATTAACTTTTTCAATTCCTGGATCTTATCCCAGAGCAAGCAGGACAACTGACCTCTGGTATCCAATTCAATACCTAAATACGTCAATACCTTGGTGGGCCCCTCCGTCTTCTCATGGGCCAACGGAACTCCAAGCTCCCTGGTCAGAGAAGTAAAGGAGTCCAACAAGAATTGACAGCGCCCAGCATCCACGCCTCCCACAAACAGGAAATCATTTAAGTAGTGCGCGGTACTGGTCAGCCCCATCCTAAAACACAGGGCCCACTCTAAAAATGTACTAAACTTCTCAAAAACTGCACATGAAATGGAGCACCCCATAGGAAGAGCTCGATCCATGTAAAACCTGTTCTCAAACACGAAACCTAACAATTCAAAGTCTCCAGGGTGAACAGGGAGAAGACAGAATGTGGATTTTATATCACATTTGGTGAGGTCTGCATCCATCCCACAGCTGCGCACAACTTGCATAGCCTGGTCGAATGATGTGTACCTGACTGAACACAGCTCATCAGGTATCTCATCATTGACTGATCCTCCCTGAGGGTAGGACAGGTGGTGGATGAGTCTAAACTCACCTGGGGCTTTTTTGGGGACCACCCCTAAAGGTGACACCCTCAAATTGGGACACGGTGAAGCCACAAAGGGGGCCAATACCCTGCCCTCCTTGCATTCCTTGGCAATTTTTTTGCCTCACGACCTCTTCCATTCCCCCAACGTATTTTAGGTTAGGAGCCCAGAATGGCCTCCTGTCACCCTGGTAGGGTATTCTAAAACCAAACATAAACCCTTCTAACAAATACTTACCCACCTGTTGATTGGGATAAACCCGTAACAGGCAGGCCAACATATGAATCTTAATGGGACTAGGACCTTTTGTCTCCAGCCCCTTGTTGGCCTCTGCCACCAAAATTATGCTTCCCACCTCTGCTGCCCGACTTAGATCTTGGCGTGGGGCAACTAGAGAGTGGATGGGGGCCCACACACAGTGGGCATTCATGCCGAAAGGAACACACCTTCCTACCACACGTGCCCTGTGAAGTAAACTCCCAACAAAGTGGGCGCCTCTGGGGTCCCTGCCCACTGAGAGCTCGGGTCAAACTTGGACCCTGTAGCCTATGCACCACATGCCTGATATCTGAATGGTCCCCAGCTGCAGGCCGTGCTGCCGCCATAGCTTTGAGCCACAGGTGGGGATGAATCTGATCCCACCTCCAGGTCAGATTCATGGTGGTCCGTATTCTGAAGCCTTCATCATACTCCAGCCACGCCATTCCCATAAAGCGAGTATATGCTTTATAAATAATGTCCATATACTTCAGCATGGGGGAGGCCCTCCAAGGCTGCTGGTGTACGATGACTGCTGTGTAAATAAGGAACCCCAGATACCAGTTGGCCCACATCCTGTCGGCCCTCCGCTTCTTCAAGCGTTCTTTTTCACGCTCGTCTAAATCCTCCTTATCTTTCTTGTCAAATTTCCTAAAAAGGAGGGTGAAAACGTTGACAAAATCCCCTTTAAGGATCTTGTCACACGTGGCTGTAGACAGGTGGTCACCTAATGGAAGTTCCAGCTTGCCACTAGGTAAAGATTTTGCTGGCACATGCTCGTACTATTGCCCAGCACAGCATGAGCAACCCTGTTGCAGGCCCCACCACCCCTGTGATGAATGTGACCCACACCCTCCTGAATGACCTCTGCAGCAAGAAGATTGAGAAGATGAAGGACTAGTGCAACCATGGTCCCCTGTCCCCCAGGGCCACTTCTTGGCCTCTTCACCCTTGGCCTCTTCAATCTTCTTACCATCCTTGGAAGGGGGCCCCTTATAGACCTCCAGCTGCCTTCCCCATTATCAGCCTCTTCCACTTGCTGACCTCTGCCTTGCTGATCACCTGATGTCCCCTGGCCGTCCTCCATCATGGCCAAACGCACCAGGATCTTTGCCTGAAAAGCAGAAGGAGCCTTGGGTTTTGATTTCTTAGCACCCTCAGTTGCAGTAGGGGGCGGGCGAGCTTCCCCCTTTGCTTCTCCAAGGCATCCAGGTGTGCCAGGATAGCAGCATTAATGGGATTGTCCACTTCATCAGATGATTCAGGCCTCGCTGGCTCAAGGTTAGGCCTCTTAGGAGCCGGTTGTTTGCCCTTGGCCTGGCCCTTGCCCTTTCCAGACGCCATGCTGTCTATGAATGGCAAAGTCACCTATGCCTATGCTAAAGTATCAAAACCTATGCTTCAGAAAGAGGGCTATACGGTGATTCGCCACTAGAGTGCGCCCGAGTAAGCACTGGCTGTGTAATGTATTGAAATGATTACATGAATCACCTCATAGGACTCCCATGTTAAGCTTCGAGCCAGACCAGGGCTCCTCTGAGCGAACTTCCTATTGGTCGCTTCGTAACAGCGACCAATCAGAACGATACCATTCCCTAGGAGGGAAAGACTCCCATTGGTCTTTATTCTAGCAATCTCATTGGTTGTTATTTGTAAATAGGCGTGGCTACATTAGCCCGGTTATGTTTAAAAGGAGCATAAGCTCCCACTGTTTTCTGTTCTGGTTTCTTACTGAGTTAGTGCTTGCTCGTTACTTCCAATAAAGCTGAATCACTTGCTGAATCACTGTACGAGTCCTTTGTTAGCGCGATCTAACAATTGGCGACGAGGATGGGATGTTAGAGCAGGTAGGCAGCCCTGCGGACATCCACACTTCGGACTCGGAAGAAAGCGGGCAGAGCACAGCAGCCGATCCGGCGGAGGCGCCACCAGCTCCGGTGCCCAAGTCTCCCCCGATGGCTGGAAGCCAGAAGTTCGAGTGCTTCGAACCCTCCTCAGAAGACTGGGACTCCTACCTGTCCAGGTTCGAGTTCCATCTGGAGACCCACGACATCACCGATGAGGCGAAGAAACGAGCATGCCTCCTGAGTTCCTGCGGGAAGGGGACCTTCGACATAGCCAGGTCGTTGGTGGCCCCAACTGATATAAAGACTGTCACCTACGCTGACATCACGGAGAAGCTTAAGGCTCACTATTCTCCACAACCGTCGGAGATCGCCTGCCGGCACGCTTTTTACAAGCGGAACCAGGCCGGAGGCGAGACCATCGCAGATTTCGTGGCGGCCCTTCGCAAAGCCGCACGGCCATGTAATTTCCACAACGTGGAGGAAGCCCTCAGAGACCGTCTCGTCTGCGGTCTCAAAGATGAAAGGCTGCAACAGAGGCTGTTCGCCCGCACCACCCTGACCTGGGCAGTGGCCTACGAAGAGGCCGTGGCCGCGGAAGCAGCGGAGAAGTCCACGAAGGAGGTCCGCCAGCGGGTGGCAGAGCCCAGTATACACGCTCAACGAGACAGCGAGGGCGAAGACGCGGATGATGACGTCAACGCGGTTCGAGGCAAGCGGACCCCAGCGAAGACTACCAACGTCAAGCCTTGCTCCGGTTGTGGCGGGAAGCACCAGCGCGGCTCCTGTTGGGCTCGTGATGTCGACTGCAGAGCGTGTGGGCGGCGTGGTCATCTGGCCAGAGTCTGCAGATCAGCGAAGAAGGATCCCTCAACTAACAACCGGTCAGCGCAGAGGGGCACTCCAGTCAGCACCCAAGGCAAGACCCGTTCCTCAGCATCGGAAGCAAGCTGCCAGTTGACGGCGACCTTGTCGAGCGCATCGGCCGTAAATCGCACCAGCAGCCAGGGCAAGATCACCGTGACTCCACTCCTCGACGGCCGACCCTGTACAATGGAGGTGGACTCAGGATCGTCCGTGACGGTGATTTCTGCCGCGTCCTGGCGCCAGTTGTTCCCGAACCGAAGCCGGCGGCGGCTCCAGCCTGCGGGAACCAGAGTGTCCGACTTCCAGGGCAACCGAATTCCCTTGGCCGGACGGGACTCTGTTACTGTTGAGTATAAGGGGAAATGTGTTAAACTGTCATTCCTGATTGCAGAGGGAGACCGGGTTAACCTGCTAGGGTTAGATTGGTTTGAGCCATTGGGCATCGGTATTTCTGGGATTAACAGGATGTCTGAAAATAAATGGGGCATGCTGTACGACCTGTTCCCTGATGTATTTGCCGAAGGGTTGGGAAGGTACAAGGGCCCCCCGGTTGCGTTTGACTTAGATCCGTCAGTCAAACCTATTAGGTTGAAGTATCGGAAAGTACCTGTGTCTCTCAAACATAAGGTGGAAAAAGAGATTGACAAACTAGTTGAGCAAGGGGTTTTAGAGCCAGTACCATACAGCAAATGGGAGACCCCGATCGTAACCCCTGTCAAATCAGATGGGTCCATACGACTATGCGCCGATTACAAATGTACGATTAACAAGGCGCTGCAGCAACATTCGTACCCGGTCCCGGTAATAAGCCACATTTTGGCTTCCCTGGGGGGTGGCAAGATTTTCGCCAAATTTGACCTGGCCCAGGCATACCAGCAGTTGCCTGTCACCCCGGAGGCTGCCGAGGCCCAAACAATTGTAACCCACCAAGGGGCTTTTAAAGTGAACAGGCTGCAATTCGGGGTCAACGTAGCACCTGGGATTTTTCAGGGCCTCATGGAACGTCTACTAAGGGGGGTACCTGGCACAGTGCCCTATTTTGACGACGTGCTGATTGCGGGCGGGTCTGAACAGGAACTACTGGACCGGGTTAAAGAGGTCCTCAGGCGTTTTCAAAATGCCGGCCTCAGAGTTAAGCGCTCAAAATGCACGCTCGGGGTGGAAAGTGTGGACTTCCTGGGGTTTCGCATTGACGCAGAGGGAGTCCACCCCACGGATGAGAAGGTATCTGCAATCCAAAACGCCCCCAGGCCGGTGAGTAAGAAGGAGCTCCAATCCTTTTTAGGACTCCTGAATTTTTATCATGCGTTTTTACCGCATAAGGCATCAGTGGCGGCCCCTTTGCACGCGCTTTTGCACAAGGAGGCAAAATGGAAGTGGGGGCAGGCCGAGGAAAAGGCTTTTGTGGGAGTCAAGGAGCTGCTGACATCTAATGCCGTACTCACGCATTATGATGAACACAAGCTCCTGGTGTTAGCTGCTGACGCTTCACCGTTTGGAGTAGGCGCAGTTTTAAGCCATCTGATGCCTGATGGGAGCGAAGCGCCTATCGCTTTTTATTCTAGATCACTATCTGCGGCAGAGCGGAACTATGCCCAGATAGACAAGGAGGGTCTGGCGTTGGTAGCGGCTGTCAAAAAGTTCCATGATTTTATTTTTGGCAGACGATTTTTGCTGGTCACTGACCACAAGCCGCTACTGGGGATTTTTGCGCCCGATAAGCAATTGCCAAACATCATGTCCCCACGCATGCTTAGATGGGCGATATTTTTGCAGGCTTATGATTTTGACTTAGAGCACCGGCCTGGGAAAGCGATTGGGCATGCGGATGCCCTCAGCCGGTGCCCGGTGCCGGACATTGGCGCAGACCCTGCCCCCGCCTGTGAGGTCTTGGCAATTGAGGAGCTTCCTCGACCCCCGGTATCATCCAGGGACATTGCAGCACACACGGCCAAGGATAGCGTGCTGTCCCGAGTATTAAACTGGGTTTGGAGGGGGTGGCCGGTTGGAAGCGTTGAACCGGAGTTCGGCCCTTACAAAAGCCGTCAAAATGAACTATCCATTTCTAAGGGCTGTGTATTATGGGGGAACAGGGTGGTGGTTCCTGACAAACTCAGGACGAGAGTGTTAGAGTCGCTGCACGAGGGTCACCCCGGTATGGTACACACCAAAGCGTTGGCCAGAGGGTATGTCTGGTGGCCGGGGCTGGACAAAGAGATCGAAGAATGGGTACGAGGGTGTCCCAAATGCCAGCAAGTCAGACCCGATCCCCCACAAGCTACACCCCAAGGCTGGGAGTCATCTGGTAAACCCTGGGCCAGATTGCATATAGATTTTGCTGGCCCTCTCCAAGGGCAAATGTTCCTAATTGTGGTGGACGCTATGTCCAAATGGCTGGAGGTCGTGCATATGAAATCGACCACATCACTTGCTGTGATCCATGCGCTCCGCCGACTTTTTGCCACCCACGGGTTGCCTGACGTCATCGTCAGTGACAACGGGCCTCAATTTGTGTCTGAGGAATTTAGGCTCTTCCTCACGAGTAATGGCATACGCCAAATGACTTCGGCCCCTTTCCATCCGGCATCTAATGGCCAAGCCGAACGGATGGTCAGGACGGCCAAAGAGGCCCTGGGTAAAATGGACGAAGGGGACTGGAGCCAGAGGCTGGGCTCCTTTCTTTTGCTGCAGCACACCACCCCCTGTAGTGCTACAGGCCGTAGTCCGGCCGAATTGTTAATGGGGCGGAGACTCACGACCCGTTTGAACCGTATGCACCCAGACCTATCAGAAGATCAGTCCGAGCGTACCACTGCGCAACCGAAGGTGCGCATGTTTGAAAAAGGGGACAAGGTTTTCGCACGAAATTATGCAAACGGGCACTTGTGGCTTCCTGGGGTTATATCCGACTCTGTGGGTACTCGAATGTATGTGGTGCAGTTAGCTGACGGTCGAATATGGCGGCGCCACATAGATCAGTTAAGGAGACGTTGGGCTAGGGACAGCGCTGACTCTCCGACGGCTGAATCCCCTGATGTCGAGTGGACACCCCCGGAGCAGGCGGTGAGTACCGAAAGGCCCGGTACTGTCCCCGAGTCAGGGCAGAACCCTGTGTGCGGGGCTGAAATCCCAGTCGAGTCTGTGCCTGATCCAGGCTGTAGTGAACCCCACTCTGACCCACAACCTTGTCTGCCCATGGAGCCTGCACCGCTCCGCAGGTCCCAGCGTTCGCGGCAAATGCCGACTTATCTGAAGGACTATGAGTGTAAATACTGTTGGAATAACTGATGTACAAAGGTTGATTGTATGTATGTAAATAATAAACAATTGGGATGATGGCTTAACTTAGGGGGGAGGAATTGTAATGTATTGAAATGATTACATGAATCACCTCATAGGACTCCCATGTTAAGCTTCGAGCCAGACCAGGGCTCCTCTGAGCGAACTTCCTATTGGTCGCTTCGTAACAGCGACCAATCAGAACGATACCATTCCCTAGGAGGGAAAGACTCCCATTGGTCTTTATTCTAGCAATCTCATTGGTTGTTATTTGTAAATAGGCGTGGCTACATTAGCCCGGTTATGTTTAAAAGGAGCATAAGCTCCCACTGTGTTCTGTTCTGGTTTCTTACTGAGTTAGTGCTTGTTCGTTACTTCTAAATAAAGCTGAATCACTTGCTGAATCACTCTACGAGTCCTTTGTTAGCGCGATCTAACAGGCTGGATACAAAATTCAACAGCCTTTATATTACTTTAGTTGCCCAGCAACAGCCACCATGGGAAACCCTGAAGAACAACTTGTATTCCTCCAGTTACCCAGCAGCAACTGCTAGGGGGCGCCCCGAAAGCCCCAACTGCGAACCAGATTAAACAATTGTTACTACTTAACCTCCCAAGATGGCTGCCGTTAACTAGGTCAAGAAGACCCCCCCCCCAAATGGCTGCTGCCTAAAGTCCTAAAGACCCACTAATCCTTACACCCATGTATAAAGAAAGTGTGTGTGGGGGAATGGGCAACAGTGCAAGGAAATGGAACTGAGCCCCAGCAGCCTTACTAACTGCACTAAATGAGCAGGGAAGAATAGTAAGGGCAGGGACAGACTATGTGTGTGTCTTGCTTCAACAAGGTGGAGCAGGCCGCCATGGGCTGCCCAGTGGCCATGCTCCAACTGCGGCCCCACTAAGCAGGCACCAGCTGGCCCGATGCGCCACCTGATGCCGTCGCCCGACTCACTGACTCCGCCTACACTGCCGCCCGAATCCGGCCACCCGGCCGAGCAAAAAGCTCTGCGCCGTGCTCAAACACCATGAAAAAAAGGCTCTCCCCGACCAACGGCACCGTCCCGACTGCCGGAGCCGCCCTGAAGAGCGCTGCTGTCTCAGCCCTTTTCTGCTGCCCCAGGCCCCAAAGGTAAGCCTGAAGCCAGCACAAAGGGCTAACTTGCATCATGCTTGGAGCAACCAGTCTCTCCGAGCACGAGGCACAACTGACAAGGAGGGGAACGGGGCTGAGTCTATGAAGGCTGGCCCCGCCCCCTCGGCACCAAGACATGCTGCGACTCGTCGCAGCCATCTGTCCATTTCCTCCCGGCAGCAAAACGGCCCGTGCGCTCAATTGGCTTTGTTGATAGCGCACGAGCCTCAAGAGTTTAAAGGCAACTTTTAGTCAACATGGACTTCACATGCCATCATTCACTTGTCTGAATGCACAAACACTTCTGTGGAAGGAAGCCACACAATCTCATGAGCTGTTTTATGATCTCCCAAAGAAAAGACTAAGAGAAACAAAAAGCCAAAATGGATCAAGGTGAAAGGCAGTTCACAAAGCTTCCCATTCTGCATTACAGTGGTGGTGATCAGAACTCCACCTTGTAGCCTGTTTGCCACTCGCAGAAGACCTAGAATAAAAAAAGATTCATAGAACAGCTTGTGATGTTCTTCAGAATACTAGATGCAGTGGCATACATTTCATGCAGAAAATGGCTTTGTTCCTCTTGGAAGAAAAGAAAGGTTATTGTTTTCATGGATAAGGAAACTGCTGTCTAGAGCTGCTCAGCAATGAACAGTAGAAATACAAATAATTGGAATAGAATGACTTTTTTAAAATTCACAAACGGGATTCTGAGTGTCTAGCCATTGACTCTCTATCGAGTCTCCCCAATCATTCCCATTTTCTCAAAATAGTTAAATACATATCCTATTTGACTATGACAATCACCTCCTTGCAAACAATATACCTTGGAATATTATTTTTTGGGAGGCGACAACAAGAGATAAGCTTTGACTTCTGCCTGTTTGTGGTTCTTCTGAGGCATCTGGTTGTTGGTCGCTATGGGAAACAGGATGCTGGACTAGGTGGGCCTTCTTTCTAGTCCAGCAGGAGTCTTCACATGTTGTTTTGCAACATTCACATATGATAAGAAGAGCTACTTCTTCTCTGCTGAAAATCCCTTTTCCATCACTTTCATTCCATTCTGATACACAGGTAAACATCAGCTATGTATTTTCTAGGTCATATCCTCTTTATAACTTATTGCAATGGTCATTTTAAGATGAGAAAAGAAGTAATGACTTGGATTCTGCCTAGACTTCTGTGGGCATAAGGAGGGAGGTGATTTTCACTTATTCCTCCCCCAGGGCAGCTCCAAACACTCACAATGAAATGCTGCTACTGAGGGATGGGAGACCCCTAGGAACAGTTTAGAGGGGAAAATCAGAGATCCCCCATGAGTAGAGGGAATGAGGAAAATTCACATCCCACTTCCTCAATAATCTATGCAGGTTCATAGCTAGTATTTGGAATGCTTGACACATCTTTAAGAATAATGCTTAAATAATCTTTAAGAGTCATACATTAAGTGACAAAGTTGCTTATTTTCTTAGTACCTATACATTAAGACAATCTCTTGCTTCTAACAATATTTGTGTTGGGTCTACAATCTTCTCATATTTTATTAATGAGTTGTATCCAGACATTTCATTCCACTAATGGTAGAACCTTTGTCAGCCATAAGAAGACTCCCACTAGCTCAAAGAATTTTGCTCTGGTACAGAATGTGTTTTTTTGCTGGTAGGAAACTTCTTGCATAGGAAGGTTATGCCATTAACAAATGAGATTTTTGGATCCAACTCATTTATAATTGTTAGTAATACATGTAGCAAGATTAATAATACATTATTAATGAATGTGCAATATGTCATTCCTAAGCTATGCTTTGAATATAATAAGTAGCTAAGATAAAATGCCTCACCTTTTCATATGTGTTCATGTTTTTCCATGAAAGGTAAGGCCAAAGTATATTTTACAAATGAATTGTTTTTTTAAAAAAATGTTCACTATGGTGGGTGTTCATATTCCCACCCCACCCCAGTCTAAACAGAAGTTCTCTGTGTAGTTCATAGTACATGCACTCATTGCAAGTGGCTGAAAATATTTCATTTACATAACTAGGGTACCATTTTACAACTTTAATCAGTTTAAATCTCTTCATATCATTCTAAAATGTCAAAACCACCTCTAGAGGTGTCATCAGAACAAAAGCATGACTTAAATTGACAAAGAAACAATCCAAACTGTGCAAACTATTGTCATGTATTCTAAGAGCTCCATTTGCAGATATCTAAATCTTCAAATTGGAGTTACATAGAAAGAAAACAGATGCTTCTGAACCCCACCCCACCCCTTTGAATCTAAAGAAAAACTAAATGGGTTTGTGTGTAAATCCTCCAAACAACAAGAGCACAAGAACAGATAGCACAGCAGCAACAGCATTGTGGGCTGGCGAGCTGGTGGGAGCATGGCAGTCAGGAAGAATTGCCCCTAGTTCAGCCTGCCCAACCTGTGAGGTGCTGCACTGACAATGAAGGGGGGAAGGGGTGGTACCTGTCAGTAAGGTGAGGGGAGACACAGCCCGGTGCTGTGCCAATGAGACAGCTGAGAGAGGCAGCCAAGCATCACAGTACCAATGGGGGTGAGAGAGGCAGCTGAGAACTGTGCTGGTGATGTGGGGGGAGAAACAGCCAAGTCCTCCACCAACAAGGTAGAGGGGAGAGGAAGCAGAGCACTGCACCAATGAGGTGGGGGGAGGCAGCCAAGTGCCACAATGATGATGGAGGAGGTGAAACTGTTGGGCAAGTTGCTGAGGAATTGAAGAGCAAATAATTGTTGCCAGCAGATAGACCTGCATTTTCTATCTCTTTGGCAGTGGCACTCTGGGCTGGTGGTGCAAGAACTGTTGTAGTCAGCAAGAGAAAAACAGGAAGAGTGAAAAAAATGATGGGAGGGAGTACAGAGGAAAATAGAGGGAAACTGTATGTGTGAAAGACTGTGAGAGTAGAAACTAGAGAGGGAGAAAGAGAGAAAGAGAGAATAATGACAGTGGCTGTTGGGAAGAGGGAGAATGAGAAAAAGACTGATATGCATTGGGGTGGGGGAAGAGGAAGAGTGACAGGAGGTGTTGTGGGAAGGGAGACCCAGAGAAATAGTGGGAGGGTGGGGGGAGACTGAGAAAAGTGGAGAAAGCAAAACCAGGGGTAATTGCATGGCTGGCCCCACAAGTCAGTCAGTCACCTTTATTGACATGTACAGATACTACAAACAGCAGTTGAACAGAGAGGGGTAGAAAGCCAACTATATAAAAGTTTACGTGGCATTTTAAAAAGAAAATTAATACTATAGCATTTCCTGATGGACTCTTATTGTGGACTGTAAAAACGGAACATGAGAACATAAGAGAAGCCAATGTTGGATCAGGCCAATGGCCCATCTAGTCCAACATTCTGTCACAGAGTGGCCAAAAATACCAGGTGCCATCAGGGGGCCCAGCAGTGGGTCCAGGACACTAGAAGCCCTCCCACTGTTGCCCCCCCAGCACCAAAAATACAGTGCATCACCTGCCCTACCTGTGAGTTCCTATCTATACCTTGTGGCTAATAGCCACTGATGGACCTCTGCTCCTTATGTTTATCCAGTTCCCTCTTACAGCTGTCCATGCTTATAGCCACCACTACCTCCTGTGGCAGTGAATTCCTTGTGTTAATCACTCTTCAGGTGAAGAAGTACTTTTTTTTATCTGTTCTAACCCGACTGCTCAGCAATTTCATGAAGTCCCCAGGAGTTCTTGTATTGTGAGAAAGGGAGAAAAGAACTTCTTTCTTGACCTGCTTTATCCCATGCATAATCTTATAAACCTTGATCATGTCACCCCTCAGCCATCATTTCTCCAAGCTTAAGAGCCTCAAGCGCTTTAACCTTTCTTCACAGGGAAAGTGTTTCAACCCTTATATCATTCTAGTTGCCCTTTTCTGCACTTTTCCCAATGCAATAATATCCTTTTTGAGGTTTGGTGACCAGAACTGTACACAGTACTCCAAATGAGGACGTACCATCGATTTATACAAGGGCATTATGATACTGGCTGATTTGTTTTCAATTCCCTTCCTAATAAACCCCAGCATGATATTGGCCTTTTTTATTGCAGTCACACACTGTCTCGACATTTTCAGTGAGTTATCTACTACGACTCCAAGATCTCTCTCTTGGTCAGTCTCTGCCAGTTCAGACCCCATCAACGTATACTTATAGTTTTGGATTTTTTGTCCAATGTGCATCGCTTTGCACTTGGCCACATTGAACCCCATTTGCCACATTGACGCCCACTCGCCCATCCTTGACAGATCCCTTTGGAACGCCTCACAATGTTCCCTGGTTCTCACCACCCTGAACAACTTCGTGTCATCCGCAAATATAACCACTTCACTGCTTACTCCCACCTCCAAATCATTAGTAAACAAGTTAAAAAGCATTGGAACCGAGTGCTGATCCCTGAGGTACCCCACTGCTTACCACCCTCCACTGAGAAGGGCTACCTTCTCAGTAACTTTGGGTAAACAATCGTTCAGAAGACGATAAACTTTGATATGATCAGAAGGGCCTGACATTCCAGCTAAAAACAGTTTAAATGTTTAGCGTGCAGATCTGCATATAAGTAACAATGAAGGAGAATATGTGACATTGATTCAATGCAGTTGGAATTACAGAGACAGGTCCTAGCCAAGAATGCAGTCTTATTAAATCTACCATATAAGACCAACAATGGCATAGCATTGAATCTTGCCAGGGAGAAGGCTCTCTGAGTTTGTTTCTTGAGGATCCCCACTTGTAAAAATAACTACAAAACTACTTTTAAAAAGATTTCAGTTCTCCAGGACCTGAATGTCCATAGTATCTTTTTAATTAGGAAATAAGAAGAAAAGAATGGTATAGCTACCTGCCGTAGAGCACACTGATATATTGGTGGTCCCTGCTGGAGAAGTGTGTTACACAGTTTTCATATGGACTAAAGCAGAAGGTGCTCAAAGGATACATCCCACCTCAAGCACAATGCTCCTGGCTGGGCTGTCCTCTCCTGACACCAAGTTTAAGCTGGTTGTCAGGAGAAGGCAGCACAGAGCTGTGCCTGCAGGGACCGGTTGGCTCCCCACTTGCACAGTGATCCCAACTGAGCTGCCCTCTCATGCCACCCGGTTTAAATGTATCTGGATGAGAAGGAGCTAATATCTTTACAGAACAATCCTCAACAGATTTACAACTTTCAAAACCCACTGAAGACAAGGGGATTAGAAAGGGTATAACTCTGTTTAGGATTGTACTGCTCGTGTGTTACATAACACTTTGATGTGATTTCATTTATATCTTTGGAATAAAGGTTGACATTTTATTTTAGATCATGATCCCTTATTCTTATCTTTTATTTCCCAATGCTGTTATCTATCTTATGATATTTATTTTTTTACAGGTACCTCTTATTTGACATGCATCAATCCATACAGCATACATTATTATATTTATTATGATTATTAATAATAATAGTTATGAATCGCCCCACCCCTGCTAATTGCAGGGCTCTGGACAATGTACAACCCTAAATAAAACAAATAAAATTAATTAAAACCTTAATACAATAGTAAAAACAAACAGATGGCCAACAACCAATCCTCCTTCCAACTCCCACTGCTGGCCACTTTGTGGACAGGGGGGAGGAGGGCAAAATAGATGTAGACAACAAGGAATGGGAAAGGTGCCAGCCAAGATGGAGCCATCACTGTCCTCAGCTAAAAGCCTGGTGGAACATCTCTGCCTTGCAGGCCCTGCGGAATTGCATCAGATCCTGCAGGGCCCTGATAGAATTTAGCAGAGAGTTCCACCAGGTTGGGGCCAAGACCAAAAAGGCCCTGGCCCTGGTCAAGGACAGCCAGATGTCTTTAGGGCTGGGGATCACCAGTAGATTGCTGTCTAAGGAGTGAAAAGCTCTCATGGGGACATAATGGAGGAGATGGTCCCGTAGATACGTCAGTCCCTGACTACTCAAGGCCTTATAGGTCAATACCAAAACCTTGAACTTGACTAGGTATTCCACTGGGAACCAGTGTAGCTAGCTCAGCACTGGATGTATATGCGCCATCCATGATGTTCCCGTCAGGACTCATGCCGCCACATTCTGGACCAGTTGGAGCTTCTGGGTCAATCTCAAACATAGTCTAATCTGGAGGTGGATTACTGTGGCCAGATCAGGGTGCGACAGGAAAGGGGCCAGTTGCCGAGCTTGGCATAGATGAAAAAATGCTAGCTTGGCAGTCTGAGCAACCCGGGCCTCCATTCTCAAGGAGGGGTCCAAAATCACTCCCAAGCTCTTGACACATTCTGCTGGTGTGTCAAGAGCTGGTAATCTGAACCTTTGTGTGCAGAAATAATATCTAGTATTTAGTAATTAAATGCAAGGGTCCTGCTTCCCCTTTCCATCTCGTGAACAGGGCTAGTAAAAGAGCAATTGGTTTTTAATCCTCAGTTATTCAAATTCAGATAGATTTGCCTCAGTGGTGAAAAGAGTTGTAACTCAAGCAAGGAACAAGGATGGGATTACTGCTAAGGAACAAGCCTGCCCTTGTGGCTATAAGGGTCTGTGGCTCAGTGGCAGAGCATCTGTTTAAAATACAGAATCCTGGATCAATCCCAAGCATCTCCAGTTAAAGATCAAGTAATAGGCATTGTGAAAGACCTCTGCCTGAGACTGTGGAAAGGTGCTGCCAGGACTGCCAAGAGCCACCATGGGCCCCCAGGCAAAGATTCCACCTGTCTCCCATATGGCCCTGATCCAAATCAAATATCATAACACAACAAATCACTTGACTGGCTGTTATCCCACATCTATAATAATGAAAGTATCCACGTGTTCATATGCCTGTCCATTTGTAACAGGCATAACTCATCAGAAAATAAAACTAGGAATCTCAGAATTGTCCACCAGCTTCAGGATGATCATGGGAGTTCCAGGGCTAAAAATGAAAGGAATTCGAATATCTTAGCCCAGGGTATGTAGGTCCCCCCCCCTCTCTCACACACACACACTATTGGCAATGGAATCTACACGTGCAGTGGTTAAAATGTCAGACTAGGATCTGGGAAATCCAGATTTGAATCCCCAATCTGCCATGGAAGCTTGCTAACTGACCTTGGACCTGTCACACACTCTCAGCCTAACCTACCCCACAGGGTTGTTGTGATGATAAAATAGAGGAGAACAATGTAAGCTGCTAGAAAGGGAGAAAAATTAGAAGTGGGGATAGACAAATGGCAGATCATGAAAAGAAGAGAGCAAAATTAAGGAGGAGAATGTAGGAAAAGACAATGAAAGGGGTTTTTTTTATTTTGCTACCACACACTAACAGGGCTGTCCCTTTGCAAGATCTGACGGTGCGGTAGCTGGGTGGACCTAAAGGAAATAGGAAATCATAGGCCTTGTTAGGAGGCTGCATCCTGACAAGCACTGTGGTTTGTCCTGACTGGTCTTGCATTGTTCCAGTGCTGTCTTGGCTGATGGTTTTAACAGGATCTGATCAGCAAACTTTCCCGTCAGTCCATGGTAAACTTTGCTAAAAGGCCCTGCCGGCAGACTCCAAATGCTTTTTACTGTGCTCTGCCTTCCCTGCACTCCTAGTGGCTGCAGTCAAAACGGCATTAGAATTTTTTAAAAATGCATACCATGAATGCAGCACAACATTGGCTTCAGGGGCCCTCCAGCTGACCTGGGCTCCCTGAATTTTGTCCCCTCAGTCCCTGCCTCTTGGCAGATGTTATGTCCAATGGCCGCCACCAGGTGTCAGCAACTTGTACCAGAGCTTGGCTCTCAGAGACAACAGGGACTAGGATCCTGAAACCTCAAGCAGTCACCAATGGGAACCTTGGCGGGAAGTTTAAACCCACCAATGGGACCTGTGGGTGGTCCAAGGGGACTGCATATAGTTGGCCATCTGGCCAGTATTCTTTGTTCTGTTGTGTACCAGTAAACTATGTGCTGATAATCACGCTGTTTCCTGACTCTTCAATGTGTCGAACCCACTACACAACAGCAGTCCTGGGTGCTGCCAGTCTAAGCAGATAATATTGACTGCGAGGGGACAATGGCCTGATTCAGTATAAGGCAGCTTCATGTGTTCAAAAATGAGCCATAGAGTTCTTAGCAAAGATCTGTCCATCAGTCTCTTAAAAGAATGTTCCTTCTCCTGGGCCAGAAATGACTATTGCATCGGATCAATAGAGTTTAAAGAGCATCAAGTCTGCAAAAGATTCCTCTGATCTCTCAAAGCTGGACTTGTAGCCTGAAGAGAACCCATGCTGGCACCCAGTTAACAAATCAGTGTGTTTCTCCCCCCCTCCCCTTTTCTGCCTACCCCAGTGAGTGGCAGCTAGTTTTCTTGCTCAGCAAGCAACACATGGTGCGTGTAGCTTTGAACAATCCTACACTGCAGGGAATAGTTTGCAGATGCTGCATGATAAGATTACCAAGTAGATCACTTTGTCCCTGGGTTTACTGCCTCTAATAATGGGGCAAGAATTCTATGTTTTTTTGGGGGGGGCAATTCACATTGATGTTCCTTTCTCCCCTACTTTATTTAGTTTGCATATGGAATCTGAAGTCACTTTAAAAAAATCAAAACAACAGCAGGATTCTTTAAAGCATCTGATTTAGCACCCTGGTGTTGGTAGGGCTTCTCTGTACCTAATACAGTCAAAGTCTTACAGGGTATGTGGCAAAGTGTAAAGAAGCATGCCAGAAGTACATTTAAATCACATATTGATTGTTCAAGCAAACTTAGTGCTAAAGACAACCACAGATATGAGAAATCAGTAAATAGTGTAAACTCGTTTTTAGGGCCCATTTACTTAGCCAACATTCAGAAACGAGACCAGTGCTTGCCCATAGGCAAGCACAGGCTTTTGCCTGCCCCCCACACATACTTGAATGAAAGAAAGGGAATGGTGGATCCTATCAGGGCCCAGCGTGGGAGTGCGATGTGGGATTAGCCAGTCGACGGTTATGGGACTATGCAGGAATTTTTTGGGCTCCCTCAAATTGACCGGAAAGGGGGCCTTTTTTCGCCTGCTTCACATGTTCCAGGGGGAACAGGGCATAAATAGGCCTGGTAACCTGGTTAGGCCCATTCTGGGTAGGCGAAAAAGCATGGGTCGAGGGTTAGTTTTGTTGGCAAGCACCACTAGATACTGGGGATAGAAGGGGGCCTCAGACTGGGCACCTAGTGGCTTAGCAGTCTGGGAAACCAGGACTGGGGCCTCTTTGGGGATGGGGGAGCATACGTCAAGCCTTAAGGCTTAGCAGTCATAGGCTGGGATGTGCTCTCAAATCTCATCTACACATATGACATGCGGGCTGTGACGAGTGGGATGCAGAAGGATTTCGAGCCTGGCTCTCTGGGGTTGGTTACTTTTTCCCACCATAGAGAACAATGGAGGGGATAGGGGCAACCTGTTTGGGGGCCCGGAGAATTGGGCCCCCTGGTCCAATGTTCTTCAAACTTGGTGGGTATCTTGGGGAGAGGCTACAGCAGCTACCCTGTGGTGAGGGGTAGGCCCACAAGCCTGTGGCGAGGGGTACCCTGTGGTGGGGTGTAGGCTCACAAGCCTGCTGGGACTCTCATGGTTCGAGCATTGCCACTCAGACATCACATGCGAGAGGTGGAATTTGCCCCTACGAGTCCAAGGCCACCACCCCGGGGCTCAGGGAGTCAGGAGAATGTTCCCCCCCGCCCTCCTGCGGGCGTGGCAGCTGCCACCAAGAACAGCGGCAGTGGCCATAAATTTTTAAAGAGCCCGAATTCGCACACCAGAGGTGGAATTTGCCCCTATGAGTCAAGGGCCACCACCCCGGGGCTCAGGGAGGCAGGTTTTGCTGCCCCCTCGCGGGCGTCACAGCTGCCGCTGAGAACAGCAGCGGTGGCCATAACTTTTTAAAGAGCCCCGAAGGAGAGCTGGGGGAGTCAGAATGAGCTCTCGCGTGTGATGTCTGAGCAGCTCAGACATCACACACGAGAGGTGGAATTTGCTCCTTTGAGTCCAAGGCCTCCACCCTGGGGCTCAGGGAGGCAGGAGAACATTTCCTTCCCCCCCCCGCAGTTGCCCAACTGATGACTGGTGGGAGCGGGGGGCGGGGCTTATGTGCCCACCCCCTGGGCTCCTGACTGGCGGAGCGGTGCTCCAGTGCACTCCGGCAGGAACTGAGGCCTGCATGTAACTACAAGTCAGACTGGGCATCCTCATCCAAATCCTGTCACACATTTTGTATATGTTGGCCTAACAAATGTAACAGACTTTGCACAAAGCAAATGATTGTGGAACAAGGGTTCTGTAGTCAAGGGACACAATAGAAGATGTCTTATTTCATATGGGCATGGGTATATATCCTTCCCTTATTACACTTGGCTTTGAGACAATGGCTGATTTTGCACTAGAGCTGCCTCGATGTTGTGCCGCTGTTTGCCCCGATACTATTGGTCAATTTCACACCCGAAGCTGCAGGCCTACATTTTGACTCGCGGCTTCGCCCAATTTTCCCTGCAGTTTTGTGATCCTGTTCTTTGAGGATCACGAAACTGCGGAGGAAATCGGGCGAAGCCGCGGGTCAAATACAGCCCCGCAGCTTCGGTTGTGAAATTGACCAATAGTATCACGGCAAATGGCAGTGCAACATCGAGGCAGCTCTAGTGCGAAATCAGCCAATGACTAGCATTTTGCATTATTCTTGCACGTAAATTGGCAGCCTGTGTAATTCTTTTAATGCAGACAGGATATGTTCCCTATAATTTGTGCCATTCAGCAACCTCGCTGTCACATTTCTACTAAGTGAAGTTTCCAAGCAGTTTTCAAAGGGAGGCTCATGAAGAGTGCATTACAGTAATCTAGCATGGATATAATCAAATAATCACAGTTACAGCTAGTGGACAAGCCAAGGTCGGCTAAAAGCACTACAGGCTACAAAAGAGATCTGAGCCTTCATCTGTCAAAACAGATCTCAAAGCATCTTCAAAGTGCCAAACTGTTCTTTTAAAGGACTGTAATCCTTTAACTCCTCAATTATTCATTTATTTCATTATTTACCAATAGCATCGAAGTCTTACCTGGAGTGAATTTCATCCAGCCCATTATGTGAAAAGAATCCGGGATGTTTCCTTTACACTCCCTACTGACTATTTTCACATCACTTGTAGATATCTGTGGGTTTTTCCACTGGAACTCATTAGAGAAAGCAATCCTATTATATCAGTTACATGATGACTTATCCTGGGATAACAGAGAGGACAGCCAGAAATCTTCACAAAACTTACTGACTAAACTCACTTCAGGTTAGAGATGTGAAATTTCTAGAATTTTTGTACAAAATTGATATATATGAAATATTTCCTTAGGACACCAAAACTTATTTTATTGCTATAACACTATAAAATACATAATTCATATCTTGGTTGGCAGATAAAATTGTACTATTTGACATATTTATGGAATTTAGAATGATAAATGCCTTAGTTTTTTACAGGCAAGACTATGAATATACCAAATACTTTGTATATACCAAATACTCGAGAGGAAGGGAGAGAAATGCAAACTCCAGCACCTAATACTAGCTTAGAACATGTAATTTAGTTTTTTCCATTACAGAGTTAGGAGGGTGAAAACAGAAAACAACTTTTGTAGTTTTGTAGTAAACTTTCTTTTGTTATTTTGGCAGAAACTGTCTTGTGTAGTCACAACAGTGACATATTTTGATACTGAATTAAACTTTATAATGCTGAAAACATATCATATTATAATCATATACATTATAGCATACTGATTGGTGACACTGTAGTCACATTTACGCAATGAAAATATTTTTGAAAATATTTTACATATTCTTACAATATATACAGGTATTATTATTATCTAATGCAAATGAAAATCTTCATGCTAACCATTTTGAATGAATAACCTCTTGTCTTAAGAAGCATTCTACATTTTCTACAAGAAAAATTTCAGAGTTGCCCATGATTTTTCCATTTTGTTCCTCAGGCTTCATATCTCTACTGCAGGTTGTGATGGAAGGCTGAAGCAAGGGGTTTTTTTTTGGGGGGGGGGTTAAGGTCACTATTTCCTGCTATTATTTCAGAATAGCTGCTGATGAAAAGAGGCATCCAGTCCCATCAGCTTCAAGATCCCCATGTATAAAATGCATGTGAAGTACCATTATTGCAATATACTTCATGTTTTGACAGAAGACGGAAATCTAAGGTGCAAATTCTAATTATCAAATGGTATAGACAGTGATCATCACATTTCCCATAGAAGAAGAATACACATAAGTTGTGACTCTGAGCGATGGTGATCGTTCAAGCTGAAGTCTGCTTGTTTACTCTTTTTATCTCATAGTGTCACACACTGTAGTACTTTTTTGAGGAGGTGGAGAAATGAGGTGGACGGATGTTCCTCCCCGAGGGACAAACACTCTAATGTGAACATGTTTTATTTACTAGGTTGTGAACAAGAGAAAGCAATTACAGCAGAAGGAAAAAAATGAAGTAGCAGAATCCAGTGTGTTGTCATGCAGCAGCAAATAAGTACTGAAGGCTACACACAAAAAACCCGACTCACTGCTTTTTATATAGGGGTCGCGGTGACCAAAAGGAGCCAAATACAGCCATTATGCTGCATGATGAACAAAGGAAGCAGGGGGATAGAAAAAGAGAGTGGGAAAGAAATTGTGGTTTGAGGAGATTATGAGAGATGTTTTGCTGGTGGGAAAACAGGGTCTCTGACCAGTGAAATAACTTTATTGAAGCACATGTGGAGGACAATTCAAGCACACTGAATTCTGCTGCATGATACAAGCTCACCTATAAGGCACTGCCATTAAATTGCTTGTGGCCAAAAGCCCATGGGTGATGATAAAATGAGGTCAAAATGATTAATTCATTAACTTGGTTTGCATGTGCTAAATCAAAGCACAATGGTGTTCGGCTGGCATTTTAAATGTTTCATGTTGTCAAGGGGCAATCACAGGCTATACTGTGAGAGTCTGTGCAAGAAAGGCAAATGTATTCACTATGTCTTCCTTCAGATGAATATAGAAGGGAAAGAATTCATTCAGCTAGTTTCTTTCTTTCTGCCATAGGTGTCAATCTCAGGTTTGATGTGTGATGCTGGTGAGCAAGAAGAACTTATCCAGGAGATACTACACATGCCCAGCATTTAAAGTGGCCCTTTAGTCACAGTCTGTGCAATGTTAGCACACCAGAGATTTAGGTGAAATATTGCACCAGTGTGCTAACAATGCATATTTAGCCACCTTGCACATGTAGTTCACAATTTAAAGACCCTGGATACATGTACAGTTGTAAATTCTTTTGTTTCAGCAGCACCACTTTTATGGTACAGATTGTATCATATCATGTTCCTTTATGAAACAGAAGAAATTTATTGCAACAAAGACCCTTCCAGGTGATTGGATTATAGCAGTACAAATGCACACTTGGTTTCATAGGATCCAGATGTTTTCCCACAAGAAATACCTTTAAAAAAAGATATTGGTTATATTGCATTTTCCTAGCATTCAAATAGCAATTCATTGTTGCTCTGGAAATGGATTGTGTTTATGATTCTGAGTGTTGTCTGGAGAGTGCTTATATTAATGTCATACACATCTATTGGAAAGTGTCCATAATATCATCATACACCACAATACTTTCTTGTTTTGCCTCCAACAGCCTAACCCTTCTGGAATTTGTCATCTGATAAGTGATAGCCAGGAGGGCATTCACACAGAAACTGGTTGTGCTCAGTACAATGACTCTGGAGAAGAAGACTTGCTTTCACTTTTTTAGAGAAGGAGAGAGAGGGATTAAAATGCATATGGAAACTGCTTGTTCATTTCCCCACACAAGCTTCTTTTTAAATATTTGCAGTATGATAAGTTTCAGTTCTGGCAGAAATGCTTCTATAGTGGCTTAAAATATACTGAACACTGACATGTACTGTCATGTATCGTAAGGGAAAATAGGTTACCAGGCCAGTTAGAAAGCACTCCTGAAGTAACCCTGTGGAAGACAACGCAAGCATACTGAATTCTGCAGTACAATACAAACTTAGTACACAGCAGTGCCATTTAATTGCTTGTTCCCCAAAGCCCATGGGTGCTTTAAAAAAACCCAGAGTTTTCAGACCGCCTTTGACTCTAGCCACAGCTGCAGCTCTGGTGACATTGACAGGGCATTTTGTGTTTGTTCTGGGCATGCATGCTCCCCATTTTCAGACTGAGCATTTCCTCACATGTGCTGGAGCTCATACCGTCTATCCAGGCTTGCAAATCCACAGCACCAAATACAACTGGCTCTCTTTGTATGGTAACTCACCAGGAACTCAAGAATTTTTTTTCCTGCCTGATTGAGACTGCAGGCAGTGTGAGTGTGTGTCAAATACTTGGCAAATGGCAATAATAGCCTAGCTATCTACATTTGGCTTGTTGATCACATCTTCAGACACCTATCACATTGTTCCTCAATGGTGCTTGAGTGGCAAACACTGTTCTCCCTTCCCACCTGTATTCTCACAACAACCCTGTGAGGTAGGTAAGACTGAGAAAGAGTGAGTGGCCCTAAATGACCCAATGAATTTTGTGGCAGATTGGGGTTTTCAATCAAGTGCTCTAAATTCTAGTCCAACATTCTAATCATGACACCATTTAATCTAGTTATTTCCCCTTAAACAAGGGAGTAGTGATATAATTTTTCCCTTATCCCTGATGCAAGACAATTACATATGCCAATGCTTTCATCCATTACATGCAGATTGTGTATCATTCCACTGCTTTTCAACAGGAATTGCAAAGCCTGTCCAGAGCACTAAGGATAAAATATGGTAGGGATGCATAATCTGGGTAAAGTCTGATCAGTCCCTCCTGAATAAAAATGCCTTCTACTACTAGGACTGCCCCCTCATGGATCACTGTCTTGTCGTGGTGAGGGGGCTTGCATAGTTCAATGAGGCTGTGGGCTATGCTGTGGAGGGCCACCCAAGATGGACAGGCCACAGCAGAGAACTCAGACTAAGCGTGATCCGTGATCCCCTGGAGAAGGAAATGGCAACCCACTCCAGTATTTTTGCCAAGAAAACCCCATGGACAGTATCAAAAGGCTAAAAGATATGACGCCAGAAGATGAGCCCCTCAGGTCGGAAGGTGTCCAATGTGCTACTGGGGAAGAGAAGAGGGCAAGTACAAGTAACGCCAGAAAGAGTGAAGCGGCTGAACCAAAGTCGAAAGGAAGCTCAGTTGTGGATGAGTCTGATTGTGAAAGGAAAGTCCGATGCTGCAAAGAACAATACTGCATAGGAACCTGGAATGTAAGATCTATGAATCAAGGTAAGCTTGACATGGTCAAAAATGAGATGGCAAGACTGAACATCGATATCTTAGGAATCAGTGAACTAAAGTGGACAGGAATGGGCGAATTTAACTCAGAAGACCATTATATCTACTACTGTGGTCAGGAATCTCGTAGAAAAAATGGTGTGGCCTTTATAGTCAACAAGAGAGTGCAAAAGTTAGTACTGGGATACAATCTCAAAAATGACAGAATGATTTCGGTACGACTCCAAGGCAAACCATTCAACATCACAGTAATCCAAGTCTATGCCCCAACCACTGATGCAGAAGAGGCTGAAGTGGACCGGTTCTATGAAGACCTACAACACCTCCTAGAACTAACACCAAAAAATGATGTCCTCATCATCATAGGGGACTGGAATGCTAAAGTAGGAAGTCAAAAGGTAACCGGAATAACAGACAAGTTTGGCCTTGGAAAGCAAAATGAAGCAGGGCAAAGGTTAACAGAGTTTTGTCAAGAGAACACACTGGTCATAGCGAACACCCTTTTCCAACAACCTAAGAGACGACTCTACACATGGACATCACCAGATGGGCAACACCGAAATCAGATTGACTATATAATTTGCAGTCAAAGATGGAGAAGCTCTATCCAGTCAGTAAAAACAAGACCTGGAGCTGACTGTGGTTCAGATCATGAGCTACTCATTGCAAAATTCAGACTTAAACTGAAGAAAATTGGGAAAACCACGAGGCCATTCAGGTTTGACCTAGATCGCATCCCTGATGAATATACAGTAGAGGTGAAGAATAGATTCAAGGGTCTGGATTTGATAGATAGAGTGCCTGAAGAACTATGGACAGAGGTTCGTGACATCGTACAGGAGGCAGCAATCACCACCATACCAAAGAAAAAGAAATGCAAGAAAGCAAAATGGCTTTCTGATGAGGCTTTACAAATAGCAGAGGAAAGAAGGAAAGCGAAAGGCAAAGGCGAAAAGGAAAGATTTACCCAACTGAACGCAGATTTCCAGAGAACAGCAAGGAGAGATAAGGAGGCCTTCCTGAATGAACAGTGCAAAGTAATAGAAGAAAACAATAGAATGGGAAGGACTAGAGATCTCTTCAAGAAAATTGGAGAAATCAAGGGAGCGTTCCATGCAAAGCTGGCCATGATAAAGGACAAAAACGGTAGGGACCTAACAGAAGCAGAAGAGATTAGGAAAAGATGGCAAGAATACACAGAAGAACTATACAAGAAAGACCTCGATGTCCTTGACAACCACGACGGTATAATCACTGACCTCGAGCCAGACATCCTGGAATGTGAAGTTAAATGGGCCTTAGAAAGCATTACTAACAACAAAGCTAGTGGAGGTGATGGTATCCCAGCTGAGCTATTCAAAGTCTTAGAAGAGGATGCTGTTAAAGTTCTGCACTCCATTTGCCAGCAAATTTGGAAAACGCAACAGTGGCCACAGGATTGGAAAAGATCAGTATACATTCCAATCCCAAAGAAGGGCAATGCCAAGGAATGTTCAAACTATCGCACAATTGCACTCATATCACACGCTAGCAAGGTCATGCTCAAGATCCTACAAGCTAGGCTTCAACAGTACGTGGATAGAGAACTACCAGAAGTACAAGCTGGGTTTCGAAGAGGTAGAGGAACGAGAGATCATATTGCCAACATTCGCTGGATTATGGAGAAAGCAAGAGAGTACCAGAAAAATATCTACTTCTGCTTCATTGACTATGCTAAAGCCTTTGACTGTGTGGATCACAACAAACTATGGCAGGTCCTTAAAGAGATGGGAGTACCAGACCACCTCACATGTCTCTTGAGAAACCTGTATAAGGGCCAAGAAGCGACAGTTAGAACCGGATACGGAACAACTGATTGGTTCAGCATAGGAAAAGGAGTACGACAAGGATGTATACTGTCACCTTGCTTATTTAATATATATGCAGAGTACATCATGCGAAATGCTGGCCTGGATGAATCACAAGCGGGAATTAAGATTGCTGGGGAAAAGATCAACAACCTCAGATATGCAGATGATACCACTCTAATGGCTGAAAGTGAAGAGGATCTAAAGAACCTCTTGCTCAGAGTAAAAGAGGAGAGCGCAAAAGTGGGCTTGAAGCTCAACATCAAAAAAACTAAGATCATGGCATCCGGCCCCATCACTCCTTGGCAAATAGAAGGGGAAGCTGTGGAAGTAGTGACAGACTTCACGTTCCTGGGATCCCAGATCACCGCAGACTGTGACTGCAGCCATGAAATTAAAAGACGCCTGCTCCTTGGGAGGAAAGCGATGGCGAACCTAAACAGCATGATAAAAAGTAGAGACATCACCCTGCCAACAAAAGTCCGCATGGTCAAAGCAATGGTATTCCCAGTAGTCATGTATGGCTGCGAGAGCTGGACTATAAGGAAGGCCGAGCGCCGAAGAATAGATTCTTTTGAACTATGGTGCTGGAGGAGACTCTTGAGAGTCCCTTGGACTGCAAGAAGAACAAATCAGTCAATCCTCAAAGAAATCAACCCTGACTGTTCCCTGGAAGGCCAGATAATGAAACTGAAGCTCAAATACTTTGGCCACCAAATGAGAAGGGAGCACTCACTGGAGAAGACCCTGATGCTGGGAAAGATTGAAGGTCAAAGAAGACGGGGACGGCAAAGGATGAGATGGTTAGACAGTGTCATTTTTTCACTCTTTCATATAATGAACTAACTCGTCCTACACAGGGATGGGTCTCTTTTCTCTTACACAGAACTTAACCCTCTGCTTAACACAGAGACTTTTACTCTTATATACCACCCAGGAAAACGTCTCTCACAGAGACCTCAGGACAAAACTGCTTAACTAACTTCCACTGTCTGCATCAACTTTCATATCCCCAACAGTCACCCCTGATAGACATTCCAATCATCCACACAGCATCCATTCCAAAACCCCTCCCCCTCTGTCACTCACCAATCACACCACTTGCCTGTTTCAAGCACACTAGACTTTCACACAGCAATGTAAACCAAACTTTTAAAGACACACACACACACAAATAAACATGAAATTGTTACACCCTTGGACTGCAAGAAGATCAAATCAGTCAATCCTAAAGGAAATCAACCCTGACTGTTCCCTGGAAGGCCAGAATGAAACTGAAGCTCAAGTACTTTGGCCACTAAATGAGAATGGAGCACTCACTGGAGAAGACTCTGATGCTGGGAAACATTGAAGGTCAAAGAAGACGGGGACGGCAAAGGATGAGATGGTTAGACAGTGTCATCGATGCAACGAACATGAAATTGAGCCAACTTCAGAGGACGGCGGAAGACCGGAAGGCCTGGTGTGATCTGGTCCGTGGGGTCGCGAAGAGTCGGACCCGACTGTGCGACTGAAGAACAACTAGGACTGCATGTGCATGTTACATGCTGTCAAGTCACTTCCAATTTATGGCAGCCCTATGAATTAATCTCCTCCAAAACATCCTATTTACAGTAAAGATGGTCATGAACTGGGAAAATGCAGTTTGGTTATGTTCATGGCTGAACCATCGATTGAACCAGGAGGTTTGTTCATGAACTGAAGGGACTCCAGTCCCTTTAAATGGAGTTTGCAGAAAGCCTGAAAAACAGCTGAGTGATGGGGAACAGCTTTCTCCCCGTTGCTCAGCTGTTTCAAGCTGTCTTGTGCAGTCCCTTTAATGTTTAAAGGGGCTGCAGATGACAGCCCACAAAAGACTGGCAAAGTGGGCAGCACTTCCCACCACTCAGCTTTTTTTCCTGGCTTTCACGGGTAACAGAAAGCAAGATTTTAAAGGGACTGCTTTCTGCTCCATCCATGAACCACCACACACTGCTTTAAAACTTCATGGAAGTAGTAGACCCATCACAAATTTCTGTTTGTGAACTATGAACGGGGCAAAATTCATGATGAATTTTGCTTCTGGTTTGGTTCGTGGTCATCCCTAGTTAACAGCCTTACTCAGGTCTTGCAGACTGAGGGCGGTGACTTTTTAAATAGAATCAATCCATCTTACATTGCAGGGGTGGCCAAACATATTGTGTTGCTTCCCACAGGACAGCTGGGGAAGCATAGAGGAGGCATGCCTCCCCAATCAGTCTTCCCTTCCTCAACCAGTGTTTCCTCCCTGGGTAGGCTTGGGGGGGGGGAGCAGAGAAAGAGAGCAACTTTAACTTTAAAACCATTCTTAAAGATCCCCCCCTCGTCAGCCAGCTTGGAGAAGGTATATGTCTTTTTAAATCCCTTCTCCAAGCCAAGCCAGTCAGTGTGGGGGTGTGGGGTTTTTGGAAGATGCATTTAAAGTTAAAGTTCCTTTCTTTCCACCTCTCCCTTGATCAAAGAAGGAAACAAGGTTGCTCTGGCAGGACCTGGATGGGACAAATCCACACTGATAAACTGATTCCTTTAAAATTTGTTCTAGTATCTTCCCTGGGACAGAGGTCAGACTGAATGGCCTGTAGTTTCCTGAGTCATTTCAAGTCTTCACTATTTTCTGCCATTAATGTGGTGTCATCTGTATATCTCAAATTCTTAATGTTCCTTCCACCAATTTTCACTCTATCTTCATCTAAATCTAATCCAGCTTTCCTTATGATATGTTCTGTATATAGATTGAAGAGACAGGGAAATAAAATACATCCTTTCCAACTGGAAACCATTCTGTTGCTCCATATTCTGTCCTAACAGTAGCCTCTTGTTTGGAGTACAGGTTGCACAACAAAACTATCAGATGCTGTGGCACACCCATTTGTTTTAAAACTAACCGTATCTTTTCATGATCTACACAGTCAAAAGTTTTGTTGTAGTCTATGAAGCACAAATTGATTTTCTTCTGAAATTCTCTCGTATGCCCCAGTTACCAATGTAAATTTGCAATATGATCTTGAGTGCCTCTTCCTTTTCTGAATCTGGCTTGAACATCTGCATTTCTTGTTTCATATATGGTAACAATCTCTGCTGCAAGATTTTGAGCATCACTTTACTTGCATAAGAAATTAATGGGGAATTTCAGACAGGTGCTTTCTCCCGGTAGGGAACCGATTCTCAACCGGGAGCTGGTCTGTCATTTCAGACAGAACCCGGTTGAGAATCTGTTCCCTACCGGGATGAAGTGGCATTTCACACAGGGAAGCCTGTCTTCCAATTAGGAACCGGGAGGGAAGCGTTTTACCTGTCAACCGCTTCCGAGGAGGCTCCCGTTCCCTCTCCCGGTTCTAATACGCTTCTTTCCCGCCTTTTTTCAGCCGCGCGGGCTTTTTTTTTTTTTGAACGTTCGGCTTATATCGATATATCGATATAACGCTATACCGATCCCATTGGAATACATTGGAATACTGGTATATCGATATATCGCTATAAGACGGACTTTTTTTAAAAAAAAACCATGGGGAAACAAAGCGGTGCGTGTGTGAAACGCCGAACCGCTTCTGAATCGACTCCTTTCCGGTAGGGGCAAGCCGTGTGTGAAACGGCAGCCCTCTACCGGTTCATCTGCAAACGGAAGACTCCCGGCTTGAAACCGGGAGAAGACGGGTAATGTGAAATTCCCCAGAGTGATGGTCCAATAGTTGCTGCAGTCTTTGAAGTCTCCTTTTTTCAAAATTGGAATGTAAATTGAGTGTTTCCAGTCTGTGGCTATTGTTTTGTTTTCCATATTTTTGTCATATTCTTGTTAAGGATTTTGATGGACTCTGTTTCTGTAGCTTGCGATAGCTCTATGGATATCGCATCTACTCTTGGTGATTTGTTTCTCCCCATTGCTCTCAGTGCAGCTTTCGCTTCACTTTCTTCTTCAAAAGATTCTTCTAGGAAGGACTCTGTCATCCTTTCATCTCTTTTGTATAGTTCTCCAGTGTATTGTTCCCATATATATATTTTTTTGCCCTGTCAGTTAAGAAATATCAAAGAACTGTTAGGGTCACATGAGGGGTTGCAGGAGCATATTCAGTCAATATTTTTAATTATTATTATTTTGTTTGCAAATCATATTTCTGCATACTAGGGGAGTCCAAATAGTATGTAGAAATTCTCACATTGTCTATGGATGGGGTGAAGTTGTTGCTTTCAAAACCAAAATGAGATGCAGCCATATTACTATTAGAAAGAATGATCAGAAGTTGTAAGCTTCTACTAAACTACTGCTGAAGGGTTATTTAGTGCCAGTGCTAAAGACAACACAGAAAAGGCAAATGTCATGCCAGAGTGCTGACAATCTTTAAAAATATGTACTCAGAACAAGTCATGTGCATCTAGTCAGAACATTCCATTGTATGGTGCATAGTTTTTACATGATTTAGGATTGTTTTCCTTATTGTTTTGTCTTCAAAAATGTTGTTTTGCCATCAGGCTGGAGATATCATTAAGTATCACTAGCCACTGTATAAAGGCAACCAGAGAACTGGACAGGGGTAAAAATATTAGCAGCTTCTTTGACAAGTGAGTTGTGTGTTTGTGTGTGGTAGGATTAATATGCTTTCTATTTCTGACCTTCCCTGTGATGATTAGCTGCCATTTCCATTCAAAATTAAATTTATTTATAAATTATACTTTTAGACCACCCTCCCTTGTACACACAAGGCTCAGGGCAGTGAACAGCAATATAGGAACACATTCATAAGTCAGTAAAACAAAAGCAATTTAAAACAATTTCAAAACATTTTCAGATGGTGCAAAAGAATAATCAAGTTATACTGTTGCCCCATGGGGGGAGGGGAAGAAAGGCTAGATGGAAACCATTGCTGTCCTCAACCATAGGCCTGGTGGAACATCTGCAGAACGGCATTAGGTCACACAGGGCATGGATATCATTCAGCAGAGAGTTTCACCAGGTTGGGGCCAGGGCCAAAAAAGCCCTGGCTCTAGTTGAGGTCAACTGGATGTCTTTTGGGCCAGGGATCACCAGTAAGTTTTTCTTTGTGGTGCTTTTCGGGGGGGGGGGTATCCCAGGGGAGGCAGTCCTGTAAATTAGGCTGAGGTATCTAACTTTCTCCTAATACAGCGCTTAGGCCTTCTATACACAACACTATATGCATTGAAGTCACCATGCATAGAGGAGAGTGAGCATGAGTAGGCCTTCTGGTCACGCACCATTGTAGGGTTGCCACACTTTAGGTGGAGCCTGTAGATCTCCCAGAATAACAACTGATCTCCAGACTACAGTGATCAGTTCTGCTGGAGTTCTCCTATGTATAGAGAGTGGACTCTATGGCATTTTTCCCTTCTGAGGTCTCTCTCCTCCCCAGTCTCCACCTCCAAATCTCTACGTATTTCCCAATCCGGAGCTGGAAACCCTACATCATTGCCAGCTCATGAGTACCAAAGACTACATATTCTGTTTTTCAATAGGTTTGCCAGTCCCCAGGTCGGGGTGGGGGTTTCTCCCAGCCACTGGCCAGCTGGCCTGCAGGGGAAACCCCACCCCCAAACAGCCATATCCCCATGTGCCTTCCTCAATGTGATGACATCACCCAGAAGTGACATCATCACACCTGGGATGCCATGCAGGGAAGTTCTGGTTTAAGGGCAAAACTCTATGGTTTTAAGCCGGTTTTACCATAGAGTTTTGCCCTGAAATCAGTGTGTCCCCATGCAACATCCCCGGCATGATGACATCACTTCCGGGTGACATCATCACATTGGGGACATCCTGGAACGCCCCCCAAATCTCTCTGCCAGAGTGACAAGGGGACCTGGCAACTGTATTTTTCAATAAGCTCTGGGGAAAGACATTTTTAAAGACCCTGGAAGCTTGATTAGATTCAGGAGGAGGGGCTCCTGTCTTCTCAGATGCCTTTTTTCTTAGACAAAACAGCTTGCGGGAGTAATTTGTCTATCTTTGGTTCTGCAGGTGCACAGAATACTTTACATGTAGCTTAATTTGGGCTCATGCGCCATCATCCCAAGCTCAATGGATTTCGAGCAAGGGAACCTTTACCTTTACCTTTTTACAGCTGCTATGTGACTGCAGGGAAAGCAACTTGTGTTTTGGGGAAAACTTATCAAAAGGGGTGGCTCAAGTGGTTAAGACGCTGAACTGCAGGCTGTGGAAGATTAGTAGTTCAGCAGTTCGAGACCCGAGTGTGCCGCATGACGGAGTGAGCTCCCGTCTCTAGTTCCAGCTCCTGCCAACCTAGCAGTTTGAAAGTAAGAAATTGCAAGTAGATAAATAGGTACCACTTCAGTGGGAAGGTAACAGCGTTCCGTGCACCTTGGTGTTTAGTCATGCCGGCCACATGACCACGAAACGTCTTCGGACAGCGCTGGCTCTTCGGCTTTGAAACGGAGATGAGCACCGCAACCCTACAGTCGGATTCGACTAGCTTTCGAGCAAGGGAACCTTTACCTTTACCTTTTTACAGCTGCTATGTGACTGCAGGGAAAGCAACTTGTGTTTGGGGGGAAACTCATCAAAAGTTCAACATGTAGTTCATCCCTAGGACTATAGCCCTTTTCAGGCATTATTTTACTGGTGCTTGTATCTCAGGTTCCAACAGACCATGCTCTGCACTATCACCATGGCATTTGAAACAGGCAATGCATGTAATTTCAAGCCATGGTATATGCTACCCAGAAGCTGGATTTTCCAGGGCACACATTTGCATATTCTGAAGGTAAAAAAAATGCATACATTGCCCTTTTCACACAAACTGGAAATCATGTGTACCAAGAGGATCAAATGTAGTATGACCTTCCAGTACATGAGATAGGAGTTCCAGAAGCCAAAGCTGGGACTTAGCTTTGTACCGCCTTTGTGGGATCTGGAGATGGGGGTCAGAGCAGTAGAGGACCATTTGGTCTCCAGCAGTCTGACCACATGGATTTTGCAAAATCAGGGTCCACAGAAGCGAGAAGAAGGCCAGGAGTGGGGGCAGGACTGCAGGCAGTCTCAAGGGGGCAGGGCCTTCCCCCCCCCACAAAACTGGTGCTGCCACTAGAGCCTTGCCCCAGTTGTTTTGCGGCTTTGCACGACCCCCAGACATCATGGAATAAAGCTCCAGTCTTGTCCACATGGCTGCAATCTCTGGCCTTGCAACAGCCGGGCACCTCGGCAGCCAGAGTGGAAACCCCTCCAAGAGCAAGCCTTATGCATTTAACAGATCCTGGATCAGCTGTTCAGAGGTGGAACAGATGGTGGTTGGAAGCTGCCCAGTGCAGTGATCTTTTGATGCGGCTCAAAAAAGCCGCACTTCAGCCGCACCTTTTCCCCCAGTGTGACCGGGGCCATAGGCTTCACTTCTTTTTCAAATGTTCCTAATATACACGCCATAAATTCACAGGAATTACATGTAAGGGGACAGAACCAATCTATGCATTGATTTTGTTGTGCATGATCATAACAGCAGATTTTCAGCTACCTAGAGCTAAATGCACCAGCAGTTAACTTTTGGGTTACCAGGTGGTAAAGTGTATTATGCATCCCAAGATTGCAAAAGGAACAAATGGTTGTCCAAGACCTCTAACAACAGGTGATCTATTACTGTGCATCAGCTATAATGTAGTAATGATTGCCACAAGAGCACATACAAATCTTAGCATAATACAGTTTCTAATGCCCAAGTTACATCCACCAGTAAATCCTAGATCTGCTAATATTTAACAGTTTTGTTTCTCTGTTAGTACAATATTATACATGGTGGTGTTTTTTTCTAAGTGTACAAAACCTAAGCTCCTTAGCAGTCAATTGTAATTCAGGACTTGTTTAAAAACTGCAAAAGACAAAATTATTAGCAAAAGAAGCAGGCTTCCCCAAGGCTGGCTTCCTGGTGTGGAAAGAATTATATTGATAAGTGTGAGAAAGAGGGTTAAAAATAAAGCTTGCCCACTGGGACAAAATGGAGCGCTGAGCTCAGTGTGAATTAAAGTTCTAAAATAAACTGAGCAAGATAGAATTTTACATTGTTTACTGTGCAATCCTATGCAGAGTTAGTACAGTTCAAGTCCATTGATATCAGTGGATTTCAACCAGAGTAATTCTGCATAGGTTTGTGATATTATTGGGCCAGCTTGTAAGTTATGTTACACAAGCTTTAAGAAGGCGAAAGATATCTCTTCAGGGATTTATTATGTATGTAATGCTGAAATAATAACCACATTTTACTATAAAGTATTTTTTGGGGGGGGTGATTCCCCCCTTATTTTAACTAATAAAATTAGTTGAGCCTAAAGGTTACTAGCTTTAATGTAAAGGGCAAATCTTTGGAGATTATTAGCAATAAAATGTAAAGATAATTTGCCTGATAATATTTTGAGTCAGAGGTTATTTTAATATTCTCTTGATTTCATTTTTTTTAGCTAGCCCCCTGGGGGGGTTAATAAATGTTGTAAGAGAGAAGATAGTAGCCTATGCAGATCAAGATCACACAAGTTCAAATCCTTTTTCAGTAATGAAACTCACCGTGTGATCCTGTAAAAGTCAACATATCTCAGCCTAACCTACTTCACAAGCATGTTTGTCATGCTATCCTGAGCTCCTTAGATTTTGTTTCAGATAAAAAGTAATAAATAAGAGCCTTCCCAATTTATAGTGCATTAAATGCATAGTTTTTTATTATTATTGGGGATCTGATCCTCTTCCTTTAATCTACTGCTTCTGTTGAATGGCTATCACATTTCCCAGCATGCTATTCTGCCACCCTGTGCTATCATTGCTAACACAGTTTCTGACTGGAAGTGCTAAAGTAATTAACTCAAAAATCATAGAGTAAGAAATACATTCTTATTTCTTACCTGAAGTCCCCCTGCTCCAAACACTCCTGAATTCCATTGGAAGAAACTGTATGATGGCATGTAGAAACTAAGTCTCATAGGCACCTCCCCTTCTCAAATTCAGGTGTTTGTGAGCAAAAGAAGTTAATGTACAGGTGCCAGTAAATGTGGCAGAGGATAAATAGTTGTGTTTCATGTTGGTCTGTTTACAATATGTTCAAGAAAACAGAAAGGCAGCAACAAAAATGCAAAACAGAGTGGTGGTATCTTGTTGCTCACCAGGAACTCTTTGTTGCTCACAAGCAAGCACTAGCTAGATAAAAGAGTAATTGCTATCTTTTGTTTCCTTGAAGGCTGTGTGCAACATCACTTCCATTTTGTTTTGTTTTGTTGCCTTTTATTTTTACATTTTTATAGGGGTACAGAAAAAAAGGAAGGGTAAAAAGAGAAAAAAGGAGAAACAGGTAAAAAGGGGGGGCACTTTTTATGAACATAACTTCCGTTTTGTGAAGAGCAGAGTGTGATTGTTTTAGTTTTATTCCTGTCCTACAGGAGTAAGACTGTGTGGGGGGGGTGTTGTTCTTTAAAAATGGCAAGCCTAAAATTTTCTACACAAAACAATCTCTATGTTGCTGCAAGCAAATCTTCCTTTCTTTGCCTCTGCTTCACAGCCTGTAGTTTGCTGCTGCTGACAGGATATAAGGAAATATTTTCCCAAATTAAAGTGTGAACCTAAATGCAGGCATGCCTTTCCTCCTCTTTAGCAATACAGCTGGTGCAGCCTTCTCTGGTCTCCCCTCCCTTCTCTTCCAACTGTGCAACATTACTTTGTGTAAGGTCTGCCATACAGGAGGTGAGAGATGATGGACCCCCTGTGGAAGGAGCAAATAGAGGAGGTTGATTCTGCATGCTTTGCACGTGGATGGGAGGATAGTTTCTTCTGCTCTTGTTGTTCCTTTCTACCATCTAATGGTATCTTCTAATGGAACTGAGTGGCGCTATAATGCTTAGGGGAAGGAGATGACAAGTAAGCTACCTGGAATCTGTTTCCCAGTGTGTGTCCTTTGAGTGTATGCCTCAACTACTACAACCTCAGTTTTTGCCATCTTTGAACAAGGAAAACTAATGCCTAGACAAGCTTTTAAAAACCTGCTATGCTTGGTGGATAGAGAACATGGAGGACGCATAGATTCCAGTTGATTAGTTACAGATTTTGAGTTGCAAACTAATATTTGAATCCTATGAGCTGTTCATTAAGCCATGCTTAAATAAAATTAGGTGGCATGATTATCCTACAGCTAATGCCATAGGGACAGCTGTGTTACTCTAATCAGCCCTCATGTCAGGCTGTGACATGAGTGTCCAACACACGTTCTGGAGTATAAACCAGGGACTGACCCATCTAATGTATACATGGGTCCCAATACATGGCACAATAATCCCATGCAAAAGGGAAAGACTGGAAGACAGACAGATACTCAATGAACAAGTAAAATGTATTGCCCAGCTAGAGATATAGAGATAGCAAAATGAAATGTCAGAAAAGCAATAAGACTGTGTTGCAGTAGAACAGTTTAATCCCAGTGAAACCTGGTATGTTTGAATGAGCTTCTGCTTAGCTGGATGTAGCTATAAGAGACTGGCTAGTGATGGACAGACCAACAAGGAATGGGGGGGGCATAGACTTGGGAAAGGGGGATAAAAGAAACCATATGTTACTGAAGAGAAAAGTCCAAGAATGTTGGGTTGGATTCTAGCAGTAGAAGAGGTTTGGGAAAATAAACTACTAAAAGGTAAAGTATACCATCAAGTCACACTAATGGAGACCCTATGAAGTTCCACCTCATAGGGGTTTCAGATCAACAGGTGAGCAGAGATGGATTGATATTGCCTTCCTTTGCATAGCACACCCAGTCTTCCTTTGTGGTCTTCTGTCCACGTACTGACCCTGCTTAGCTTCCACATTCTGACAAGATCTGGCTACTCTGGGCTATTAGAGCTGCTATAGAAGAACCTACTACTAGGGGGGGGGGGAAATCCAGGTGCAGACCTACTGTGAACAAGGGAGGGTGTTTGATGCCTTTTGTGTGCACATAGAGCACATTTGAGCACATATGGGGAAGCACTCAGATCAGTCAGATTGAGTGAAAAGTAAGGATCATTGGTAGGGTTAGATCCAAGTTTTGAAATATGAGTTTCTATTGGTGAACTTTGGGTTGCATTTGGACAGTATCAAGACCAGGGCCCCCATTGGTTTGGATGGCCAAACTTGTGCTTTTATAGGGCACTTCAAATTATCTATGGTGTGAAGTGATTAGGAGGCAAGTCAGGTTGCAAGTGACTGAGTTATGAGGGGCTACAGGCATCACTCATTCCTATTGACTATGTCCAAGGGATGACTGATTGTCCTACTTGAGTCCTATGTTTCAGTTATCTGAAAGACTTGTATTGTCCTGCAACTTGAGTCATTATGTGATGTCCAACAGAGTGGGTAACTGTAGAGGCTTTGATGAAATCACTGAGTAATGCATTCCTTGGAGCATTCAGACAGCTGACTACTTTTATCTGAGAGCACCTGGGGAAATTCCTACTTGTGTCTAGGGTCCTATTTTTGATATCAAGCTGGATATTTTTACCAAGGCCTCTAGTGCCTTAAAGCCACATTTGTTCAGATCCACTTGTGGTAATTGGAGGAGAATTAGTATTTCCAGCGTAATTTAAGAGCTTGGGAGTACTTCTGGACCCAGCATTGCTGTTTGAAAACAGGATTGCACAGAGGCCAAGCATCTTCTATCAACACCACTTGGTTCGCCAACACTCTATTTTCTTATACTCAGCTGATCTGGCCATATTAATACGTTTTTAGGGGTATTTAGAAGGTGCTGCAAAAACTCTCTATTTACTAGGGCTGTTAATGGGGCATGGGCTGCAGTATTTTTATGAGGGAGAGAGCTTATATGGTAGTTTATTTTGTTTTGCAAGTGCAAGTCTCCTTGAGCTATAGGAAAGGCAGGATACAAACATAGTATAAATTAATAAAATCTAAGTCCTAGTTTTCACTTGTGTAAAGACCACTTGACTTCTGTACATTTGAGTCTTGTACACACAATGTATATTAGTACATGGCAATGCTCATACAATATAATTGAACATACTGGCCTCAATTCCATCTATAGCTGAGCATGCAAGTCTCGCCCTCTACCACTGTGGGTACTCCTTTAGGATTGCCAGCCTCCTGCAGGTGGCTAGAGATCTCCTGGGATTACAACTGATCGCCAGGTGACAGAGATCAGTTCACCTGGACAAAATGGCAATATACCCCTTTGAAGTCCCTCCTTTCCCCAAATCCCAACCTCTTCAGGCTCCACCCCCAAAATCTCCAAGTATTTCCCAACCTGGCAACCCTCATACTCCACAATGTGAACACCAAGCCTATGCACCCAAAAACAGTATATGTGTTGACTCAGTCCCTGTGACCAGGAATCTTGCTTATTCAGTATCTATGGTAATGCAGACAGAGCCTCATGAGGACAGTTTGTACCCATACAGATTATGTATGCAGATTGTGGTGACCACACTTAGGTGGGAATGGAGTCAACATCATGCTTACTCAGGTTCAGGGACAGCATATTCAGTTCCACTCATCATCTATGTACATTGCCCTGTACCCACATATATGATAAATGCAGAGATTCAGTGGCTAGCAGCTTAATATTTGAATTTATTGTAAAGCATGTAATCTGTGAGTAAATCTGGATGTTCTGTCTGTGGTGTCATATTTGCATTGCATAAGTTTCCATTTGAGATTGTAAACATTGTGTCTTAAGCATGCAAGTGTGACCTATGAACTCCTTGGAGGAAGAGCTGGATACCAATATTCGTAATACATCCTGTCCTTATATATAAATGTATTTTTGCATGGCAACATTCTATGCTTGCCAAAATCAGTTGGTTGCCTGAACTGCCCATCAGAAGGTGTGCCTGAGTCCCGCCTACAAAGCCAGCTCCCACTAAAACTCCAATCCAAACAGTTTACCTCAGCAGCTGAGCAGCAATTTGCCTGACCAGCCTTCTTCAGCCATCAGGAGAAGATCAGCGGAGGAGCAGCCGTGGCCATCTGGCTTGCAGACCATTCTTCAGCCCTCAGGAGAGCCTTGCAGATGGCTGTGGTTCTTTGTTTAAAATGTTTCCCCATCAGGTTTAATTGAGCTGTAGTTCCAGAGAGGGGCCTGCAGGGGTCTCACTCACTGGGTTGAATGGGGCTTCCTCATCTGCTGGCCTACAGTTCCCAGCAGCCCCAAGCCCAAAAAGTGCAGGAAATCAGGGACTGTCCCCAGGCAGTCTTCATCCCTGGGAGCAGCAGAAATTCAGCCACTCCATAGTCGGCTGGACTGGGGAATGAATGGAAGTTTCCCTGCTCTCTTGGGTAAGAGAGAAAGGCTGAAGTACAGGTGAGCCCACAACCTCCAGAGGTAGAGAGTAATCTGTGTAGGGAAAGAGGATTGCATTTAACCCTTGTTGATTTATGCACTGTTGGTTCATGGTGTCTACTTACTCCTACAGTGTCTGTGTGCTCCCTACCTGTGTAAATAGTTAAATAAATTGTTTTATTTGGGCTAATAATCTGTGTTGTGCTCTGACCACATAGTCTCCCCCACTCTGCACAATACCAAAGGGAGAGGGTAGCCCAGGGAAGCAAGGAAAGGCCAGACTCTTGGGTTGCCAATTTCCAGGGATCCCCCAAAGATTGGGGATTCTATCTCCAAATAGGGAGATTCAGCCAGAGGGGTCTCACTGTCCCTCTAAAAAGGTAATGAAATTCTGTGAGTGGTGGCAGCGAATTTAAGGAGTGAGATACACCATTGGGATGGGGGTGGGAGGCAAACAGCTGAGTTGTAAACTGGAGCCTATTTTGCCATGGTAGGCAACCAAGCTTGGTTCAGACAAAGCAAGGAAACCCTTTGCAGGCCTTTGTGAGGAACTCATTGGGGCCAGTCCTTACTAGGGTTGCCAGCTCCAGGTAGGGAGATAACTGGATATTTTCTGGTAGAGTCCATGGAAGCTGGGCTTTGGGGAGGGGAGAGGCCTTAGCTGAACAGAATGCCATAAAGCCCACCTTCCAAAGCAGTTATTTTCTCGGGGGGGGGGGGGAGAGATCTGTTGTCTGGAGTTCAGCTGTGATACCTGGTGATCTTCAGGCTCCACCTGGAGGTTGGCTGCCCTAGGTGTAGCAGTAATTGCTTCAGGGCAAGGTCTGCTAAATCCAGTTTCTTGCTGTAGAAGCTGAGTGGGTGATTTTGGACCAGTCACAGACTTTCAGCCTTACCTACTTCACAGGGTTGTTGCACAAGTCAAAAGGGAGAGAGGAGAATGATGTAAGCTGCTTTGGTTCCCATTGCAGAGAAATACTACTTTTACTCCTGGAAAACCATTGTTGCCAATCTCTAGGTGAGGGCTGGAGATCACTCATAATTACAACTGCTCTCCAGATGGCAGAGATCAGTTCCCCTGCAGAAAATGGTGGACTCTGTGGCAATCAGGGCTTCAGAGCACGGAAGAGGCTGCAGGTGTGTGTGTGTGTGTGAAAATGGAAAGCTGAAGAGTGAGGGGAAAATAAATGTAGGTTGATGATTGGCTGGGAAGGATATAGGGTTGCCAACTCCAGGTGGGAAATTCCTGGAGATCTGAGGGACGGAACCTGGAGAGGGTGAGTTTTGAGGAGGGGTGGGACCTCAGACAGGTACAATGCCATAGACTGCAACGTCCCAACCAGCCATTCCCTCCTGGGTAACAATTGTTGTCAATCTTCAGGTGAGGGGTCCAGATCACTCAAAATTACAACTGAGATCAGTTCCTCTGGAGAAAATGGTGGACTCTGTGTCATTATACCCTGCTGAGGTCGCCACAGAACATTGATGCCGAGTGCCCAAGGCCTTGGCACTCTCCCAGAGCCTCTTTCTAGAGTTTGTTGTATTTATTTCCACAACGGGCCTTATTCCTAGTATAAAATAAACCTGACTGAGGTGTGATTACTCTCTGCCTCTTATTCTTTCTCTCAAATTTCCTTAAAATGTCAAAGGTGTATCCCAAGTATTACTTATATTATTATTAGAACAACAGGAAAGGGGTGAAAGCCTGTAGAGATGGCTGTGGATAATTAAATCCCAAAGCCCTTGACAGTTCACAGAGGCCTGTAACAAAACTGCTACTGCAGATCAGAAAAAGGAGGTTTTGATGCTACTGGATACCTGAGACAAACAGCTTCAATGATTTGATCAAGCAATGTTCAAGCTGATGGAAAACCTGTGTTGTTGTTTTTAAAAGAATTTAATTAAGAATATGCTTTAAGGTATCATTTATTATGAGTTAATTTTCAGGGTTAACATAAGGGGAGGAAATCACATCTCCTACATTTGCTCAACAATTAAATCAAGTCTATGGACATATGATATCCTAAATGCCAGATTCATGATTTTAATTCCTTACTGAGCTACATCATTTTGCAATTTTTTTAAAAAATGGCTTTAATATTCAGTGTATTTAAGATGTAGAGGAGCCACTGGTTTTCAAAGAGTTTATCATAGAGAAGCAGCTTGTTTTGTGAATGGGAGTATCCTAGGTCACATTATTTTAGAACTGTACTGTGACTCTCACCAGGATATCCAGTAATTCGTATCTCATGCTTGAAAATTTAAAATTAGATACGCTCAAGAACTTGGCAAGGTTACTTCATTTTGAAAATGTTCTTTTGGATTTCCTTCTGATAAGCAAAGTGAAGTTTCAGCTGGAACAGTACCTTAAATGGTTGGAGGGCACAATTTCAACACCCATCTGAAACTGGAGTGAAGTTGAGGAGTGGCTTCCTATGCAGTAATGAAAGGGACATTTTCATATCCGGGGGGGGGG
>NW_015172658.1:4707-24151 GCF_001447785.1 Gekko japonicus | reverse complement strand
GTAGAATGAGAAGAGTGATTTTGCGATGCGGGGGGGGGGGGGGATGACATGTCTAGTCATCTCAATTTTGTTGTAAAAAGTGCCACTGGAAGCAGTCTGACTAGCTAGCTTTAGTGCAATATATAGTAAATGCTCTTATCAGCAGTGTATACTGATAACAGTGATGATGGATGCATTTTTTCCTGAGCTGCAAATCTAACTGCATTTGTAGCACATATGAGCTTTATTTGAGGAAATAAACTATAAACAGAACTTGACAAGCCATACTAAATTAAAGAACAAAAGATATAATCTGGCACATAATAAGGCAGTTTTTGCATATGGTTATATACATGACTATGGATAAGCTTCTATGGACTGACTTCTTGAACAGCCCCCATGTTTATAAATCTGGTTTAAGATATCCAGATTGGAGAAACTACATCTTTTCCACAATTTCTTACTCATCTCTTGACTGTAGAGCAGTTATGCTGCATTTTAACAATGCTTGAAGCAAAATGTCCTGAGGAATAGTACTTTTGTGTGCTTTCCTAAACCCAGTAACCTTCAAAAGACCAATCCAAGCCAATGGGCCACATGCCAGCAAGTTTTAAAGCAACTGACAATAAATATCCAAAATAAATGTTATTTGAAGGCCATTGAGGTGCAGAAATTAGCAGATCTGGACAAAAGAGTCATTCAAAGTACCAAGAGAATGAGGGAATTTACCCAGTGAAGTGGAAGACAAGAGAGAAGGCAGAAAAGAGACAGCCTGATTCTCAGAACTAGCACTAATGAATGATGTCCCGGGTGGCTGGGCAGTGAGTAAATCCAATAGGGAAAATAAGTCCATCTTTTATGAACCAAATAGGGACTTCAAAAGCAGTTGAGAAATGGGTAATCTGAAATAAGGCAGAAAGCACATTTTCTCATAATGAAATAGGAACTTTGAAAACTGTACTGATACAGTTAGGGATCAAGGAATGGGCTGTACCCCATCCTAAGGTGGTCCAGTTCAATATGGTGTTATTACAGAATTCACAGACTGGTGTGCCCCAATGGTGCCTGTACCCAAAAAGAATGGTACTGTACATATATGTGTAGATTTGAACCATCTGAATAAAGCAGTATAAAGGGAGAAATACATTCTTCCCACCGTGGATGATATCCTCCCATGAGCAGAAGGAGCTCCTGTGTTAATGTTGCTGGATACCACCATTTGTGAGATTCCCCCCCCCAGATTACCTTTTTTGAATTTCTAGCACCCCACATTGGTTTCAAATGGAGATGATGGCGCTTTTGCAACATCTGGAGGGCATATCTGTTTTTATGGATGTAACAATTTGTTTTTCTTGGACAATTTTTTTTCTTGTTGCAGCTTTTCACTAGAATCTTTTAAGCTAACTATGATGGACTTCTGGAAACCCCCCCCCCTTTTTTTTCCCTTGTTTAATTTCCCCACAGATTTAAATTGAAAGTCCCATCCAGGAGAAAAAGAGACTATTCTCTTCATACACATATCCCTTCCATACATTACCTAAAGCCTGCAAGTGTTCTAGACTTATTCCTGTTCCCAGTTTTTCCTTTTCCCTGTAAATGGCTAGTATTTGCCACCCAAGATGAAATAAGAGACAGACACAAGTGCTGGATTTAAATATTGGGCCACTTTATTAACCAACAACCTGTTGCTCGCCGTACCGCAACCTTTATACCTCCTTGAACCCTGCCAACTAAAGTGACCAACCTAACCTAACGTCCCACCCTTGAAAACACCTTCACCACTGCTGCAGTACAGGGTAGGCAAAAACACCCCCTCCACGTGCCAATCTGGAAGGGGCGAAAAATTCCTACCCGCCCCCCTAACCGGGCGACCAGCCAGAGCCTGCACTAACAGGGTGGGAGGGTGGGTCGACGACTCAGCGAAACTGCTGCCTGAGTAGGGGAGGGGCCGGCTTATATCACCTCTGGCTTCTCCTCCCCAGATATCCGAATGGGCCGATTAGCGCCCCACCAGACTGCCTGCCTCCTCCATCTAGGCAGCAAATTTGTTTTTCCAGCCCAACGACCGCGAGGGCTGAGGGCTGTTGATCCGGCTTATCCCAAAGGGCTTTCTGAATCTACATTACCTTTGCTCTTTATCCCATTTTTATTCCTTTTCCTTCCATTCCTTTTCCAGGTAACCACAATACAACCATTAACCTCTAAACCAACTACCTTAACTGGCTGTTCAAAACCCCAGCTATGCTTCAGATGGGAAGAAGAGCCTATTTTATAAAAACCAGAGTTTCTATGAAAATAATCTAGGAATAGATTCTTACCACCTCAACCTCGCACCACACCATGCTGCTGGGAGGGAGAGACTCCAAGTGAGATTCCCCCTCCCCCAAATGTATCTCTTACTATCTATGAGTGGTGCCAGGGTTCTCCAGTCTGTGGCAGCAGGTCCATTCCAGGTCTGGTGTCCTTTTCCATCCCACTGTTGACACCAAAATGATGGTGAAATTACAATTTTTAGCTGGGTTCAAAGAAGAGGTCCAAATCACTGCTAGTAATTAGAGTAGAAACTCTTTTTTATCAATTGTTCATTATCAAGGAAAGCATCTATTCCTGAGGTAGTTAAGATGCTGGCAACTTTACTGACAAAAGAATAAGCATATATAGGCAAACTGACATCAGGCTCTCGCAGAACTTTTATACCAGTTACAAAATGACAATTCAATACAGCATCAAATTGTAACCAAAAGGAAAGCAATCTATGCTTCCTTCTTAACATACTTTTAAGAATAGTACTACCTTATACATTGCACACTACAAGAGCAACATGAACTGTTGACTGCTATAGTTTAAGGAAGCAGGATATGTGTAAATGGTTAGTTTACCCTATGAGGCAAGGAATGCAGACTTTTGTAGATTTCAGCTAAAAGCATAGATAACAGTGCTGGATCATCACTGGGTCAAATGTTCCCTTCAATTCTTTACTTGGCCTTCACAGATATGGCTACACTATGGCTCATTCACATTTCTCCTTTTTCTCCTTCAGATGACATATTGGTATATGGGCTCACTGAGGAAGAACATAATGAGAAGGTAGACAAAGCCATAGCAACCATAAAAACAGCATACTTGAAATTAAATGGCCAAGAAGTATGTCCTACTTCAGAAAGAGCTTATCTACCTTGGACATCACATAGATTAATGTGGGCAAGTCCTGATCCAAAGAAGGTAGAGGTCATTTCAGGGATAGGTCCCTTGAGATCCACTAAAGAATTTAAAAGGTCTGGGGGCATGACACACTATTTGGGCAGATTTTTGCTGAACTTGGCAGAAGTATTGCAGCCACTGAATGAACTGTTAAAAGAAGCTTGGCACTGGTGTTTAAAACAAGATGAAGCCTTCCTGAAGACAAAATAGCTTTTGACAAAGGCACCAGTACTGGCATTTTATGTTGTCCATTACCACACTGTTGTTAGTTCTGATGCTAGCTGCTATGGGTTAGGAGGAGTGCTACTCCAAGAATATGAAGGGGAGTAGAAGCCTGTTGCTTTTTGTTCTAGGATCCTAACAGACCTGCAGAGACCTGTTATGTCTAAATGGAGAAAGAATGTCTGGCAGCTGTTTGGGCATGCAAAAAATAATAATTAAGTACCTTTATCATCTGGACTCTTTCCAGATACAGACCATAAACCTCTGATATACCACTGATAAATTGCAAAGACTTGGGTCAGGTACCAATAAAGTGTCAAAGGGTCTTTCTTTGCTTGATGCAATATAACCCTCGAGTACAATATAGATCAGGTAAGACACTCGTGGTCACAGACATGCTGTCAAGACAGCCACAGTACAGTGTATAGAAATGTTCTGTCCCAAATGCCTTGGGATTCCACAGAGAATAGTAGTCACTGGCAGAGGTAAGTACTTCTAGGGATGGGAACAAACTGAATGACAAACTGAAGTTTGTAATGAATTTTGGCCTCTTTGGGGTTCATGAACCAAAGTTTGTGAACTGAAGAACCAGGACGAACTACCAGGAATTTTGGTGCAGTTTGTGGTGGCTTGTGATGGTTCAGGAAGTACAGCAAACAGGGTCTTACTCCTGCTTTCTACTCTTTATGAGAAACAGCTAAGGGACTGGAAGCTCACCGCTGTTCAGCTGTTTGGTTTAAATGGCACAGAGACATTTAAACCACTGCTGCTTTCAGCTCCCTGTAGCTTTTTGTATTAGCAAAACCCGGTTCAACAGCCCACGGCACCCAGCCTTTGCCGCCCAGCCGGATGAGGCAGGCTGGGGTTTTGGCGCCAAAAGCGCCATATATGGACATATGGTGGGGGCAGGGCCGAGAATGTTAAGACGGTCCTGCGTCTTCCCCTCAGCAGTTTCGGGCAGTCGTCGGCCCCCCCTCCCACCCTGTTAGTAGTGCAGGCAATTGCTGGTCGTCCGGTTTTCGGGGGCCGGGTAGGAATTTTTCACCCCTTCCTAATTGGCGCCTGGAAGGGGTGTTTTTCGCCTACCCTGTACTGCAGCAGTGATGCAGGTGTTTAGAAGGGTGTGTCACTTTGGTGTAGGCAGGTTGCTATGCGGTATACAGATTGCGGTCCGGTGAGCACCAGCCGACGCCCATCTTTGGGTTGAAGGGGTCCTGTGAGTACAGTCTTTGTGCCTTGTGGCACGGGGCGGGGAAAACGGACTGCCTTCGGGACGGCCCTGTTTAGGTCCTCTCTTTGAGCCTTGCGGCTTGGGGGATGGGGCTACAGGGTTGTCTTGCAATGGCTAGCCGGCCGGATGGTAGCCCCTGCAGTGGGCTCCCACCCGGGGCAGGGTGGCTCGCCCTATGGACTAGGTAAGGGAGGGGTCCTTGACCTCTGGCCTTGACCATAACGCAATTCTGTTTTGCCCTTGCCTTTGGTTCCAGTTAAAGTTGTCAGTTAATAAAGTGGCCCTATATTTAAACCCAGCACTTGTGTCTGCCTCATTATTCCGGCTTGGGGGGCAAAGCAGGGTTTATATGGCTCAGAGCCATTTAAACCACTGTTGCTTTCTGCTACCTGCAGCTTTCCACCAAAAGCATAAAATGGGTTTAAATAGCTCCCAGCTGAGGATTCCCCCCTTTCTGCTGCCATGCCTCACCACAGCCAGCAGAAAGGTGGAAGTCCCTTCCCAGGAGATCTTCCCCCACCATTTTTGCTGGCTGCTGGTTTTTGGGTTATCCTCTGCAGTTCTGTTAAAGTTTAAATGGACTGCAGAAGACACCCCAAAACAGCTGTGTGGTGGGGAACCATTTAAACCAGTGCTGCTTTCTGCTCCCTGTGGCTTTTTTTGGGAGCAGAAATCAGGGTTTAAATGGTTTGGGGCCATTTAAACCACCACTGCTTTCTGTTCCTTGTGGCTTTCTGACCGAAGCAGAAAACAGGGCCCTGCTTTCTGCTCCCTGCAAAAAGCTGCAAGAAGCAGAAAGCAGGGTTTAAATGGCTCTCAGCCGGAGGATTTCCCCCTTTGCTGCTGGCCCAAGCTCACCATGGCCAGCAGAAAGGTGGGAGGGAAGTCCCTTCCCAGGAGACCCCCTCCCTTGCGCTGGTTGCTGGTATTCAGGCTGTCTTCTGCAGTCCCTTTAAATTTTAATTATACTGCAAGAGACACCTGTTTTTTGGACTTCCTACAAAGCCCATTTAAAGGGGCTGCAGCCCCCTTCAATGGAGTTTGCAGGGCCACAAACCGCACAAACTGGTTCGGTTTGTAAACTTGCCTCCTGGTTCAGTTCGGGGTTCAGCCAGGAACCACAAACTGAATTGAGCTGCATTTTCCCAGTTCACACCCATCCCTAACTGTTTCACTGAAGTTGGTGGGATCCCAGCTACCTTCCAAACAAGTTTAGGTTTCATCAGCAGTAATAATTCTTCCTCTCACAAGGACCACATTCAAGACACATGTAAATCTGAAACCTGTCAACTACTGCACAAACTGCTTCAGGGCTTAGTTATTCCTCCTGTAATGTATTCAGCCTGACATGCCCGGACTTGCCCGGGCTGGCCAGGCTCAAACCTTCATAGCTTCATGCCGCAAGACAAAGGACCACTAGGATCCTAGCCAGGCCCAATGACAGGGCTAGGTCCCAGCCGGAAGGCCAATAGGTCTCTCGGTTATTGTAAATAGCCTATCGGGAGTGGGGTGTGTGTTTAGGTAAGTTGGTGGCGGGTTTTCTGAATGAATATAAGCCAGCCTGTGAGCCAGCCAGTTGTCTTTGTTCTGAACTAAATAAAGGTATGCTTAGCTGAAATCACTCTCCATCTGCATACTTTTCACCTTCTCAACTATCTAACATTATCTGTTCCTGTATGTGATTCTGCACCATCAGCTTTTCCTCTAAGGCCCCTTGGATACGATTCCCAAACCACTAATTAAAGTATCATTATTAGCTTTAGATTGCCTTTGGGGCATTCCCTCAGCTCACAGTGTATTTGAATTTCCCCTTTCAGTGATTATTATTCTCACTGTGATAGAAACATAGCCACAGAACTAAAAAAAAATAGAAAGAAGTATGACCCAGCCAAAAGTAGCAAAAGAAGATGGTAGAAATGATATTTATGAGTTAAATGGGTTTAGAATAGGGAGTTAAATGGGTTTAGAATAGGCACTATGGACTGTGGAACTGTAAAAATATATCCAGTACATGCCAATTGAAAACAAGTATGGAGTAATTAATTAGTGTTAGACTTGGACTGGGAAAAGCTGGATTTCAATTCCTACTTTACTATGAAGCTTACTGAATAACCCTGGGCCAGTCACTCTTTCTCAGCCTAACCTACCAGCAGGGTTGGTGTGAAGATAAAAGGAAGAAGAGGAGAATGTTGTAATCCACTTTTGGTCTTCATTGGGCAGAAAGGCAGGGTATAAATGAAGTAAATACATAAGTAGCCAAATTAAGCATTAAGAATGATCAGAAGATACCGCAGATGGCAAGGTAGCAAAATTTGCATAAATCAAGATAGTTTGAAGCAGGGGTGTCAAATCTATGGCCCGCAGACCAGAACCAGCCCACCCAGGGCTTTAATCCAGCCCTCCAGTGGAGCACTCTTCTCTCCCCTCCCCCCTCCCTTGCCTGTACTCACCCTTCTGAGCAAGAGCTGCCTCTGAGTGCAGGAAGTACAGGGCAGGGCTGCCTCTGAGTGCAGGGAGCAGAGGGCAGGGATGCCAAAGTCGCTTGGCCTTTGAGTGCATTCCTCTCTGCCTCCCAGGTACCACTCCCAGCCTCCATCATCTTCCTCACAGGTAGGGGCCCGAGGGCATCCTTCTGCTGTGACCTTTGTGCTTCTTCTTGTTGTTTTATTTTTAAAATTGCATTGCCAAATCCCCCTGTTCCCCCACTTTTTCATTCCAGGCTGACTTCTTTTGAGGGGGTGGGTGGGACCAACCTCAGTTAAAGTATAGAGTTCTACAAACTCAAGGAACTCCAGTTTTGCAGAGAAATTTTAGTTTTATCATCCCCTCTCCTAATGTGGTGCTTCAATGGAATATCTCTCCTACCTGGCATTACATTTTATGACACACATGGCCTGCCCCGACAAAGTCCCATTTATGTCAGATCCAGCCCTCATAACAGATGAGTTTGACACCCCTGTTATAGAGGATAGAAAAACTAAAGCTGATTTCAAAGTATGTTCTGTAATACCTGTATTTCTAAACTCTGTAGCATCAGTTGCTGAACTGCTGAACTGCAGACTGGAAGGTCGGTAGTTCGGCAGAGACCTGAGTGCCACATGATAGAGTGAGCTCCCATCCCTGGCCCCAGCTCCTGCCAACCTAGCAGTTCAAAAGCAAGAAATTGCAAGTAGATAAATAGGTACCGCTTCAGTGGGAAGGTAACAGCGTTCCGTGCGTGTCAGCGTCTAGTCATGCCAGCCACATGACCATGGAAACGTCTTTGGACAGCGCTGGCTCTTTGGCTTGGAAACAGAGACGAGCACCGCATCCCTAGAGTCGGATTCGACTGGCTTTTGAGCAAGGGAAACCTTTACTTTTACCTAAATTATTCTGAGTCCTCGGCATAACAGAAGAATAGTTATCAGCCAGCAGGTATGTCATCAGCCAGTATGGATGTGGTTTTTTGAGGGGATACTTACAGTGCAGTCTGTGCAGATTTACTTCAGTCTTAGCCTGTTATATACGAGACTCAAGGCAGCAGGTGAACAGTGATAACAGCTTTACGGAACACGAAGTCAGAAGAACCAGAAAGAGACAAACAATGGAGCAACAGGCTCCTTTTTAAACAGCCCAGGCTTGGCAAGCCACGCCCACATGTCAGATAAGATCCAATCAAATACAATACATAAAGACCAATCACTTTGCTTCCCTCCAGAACTTCCCTTGTTCTGATAGGTCAGTTTACAATACCTTTGTCAGACTCAAGCTCATACATTCATACATTTCTATTTCCATACATAACAATCCTCCCCCCTAAGATGAGACAACCCTTGAATAGATATAGTCCTTCAAGTAAGCAGGACGCTGCTTGACCCGTTGGGATTGTCTTATATTTACCGTTGGTGGGGTAGGAGGAAGAGCTTTGGGCTCCCTGTGAGTGAGCTTGGTTTGATTCCTTATGGGACTGAGTGTCCGTGGCCAGTTCTCATAGTCGTGGCTCTACTCGCCCTTGATATGCCTGAGGGTTCCAGTGCTTGGAAGCCCTCAGCCTGTTCGGAGTCCGGAGACTCTACCTGACTGTCCGAGTCAGGTACATCGGCCACCTGGGGAAGGGAATCAGGGACTGAGTCAGCCCACTGCTTGCGCAACTGATCCACATGGCACTTCATTACTCTACCATCATTTACCTTCACAGTATAATGGCGGGACCTGAGGAAATGGGGTACTGTGCCAGGTAACCACTTGTGCCCGCTACCATAGTTCCTTTCATAAACACTCTCCCCTTCAACAAACACCCTGGGTTGTTCAGTGGACTCACTGTTTGGTGGCATGGCTGATGTTAAGTCCGGGTGCATCTGGTCTAACAGTGTCATTAGACGCCGACCCATTAGCAGCTCTGCTGGACTCCGCCCCATCACAGAGTGCGACGTGATGAGTTGGTGCAGTAGGAAGGACACCACCTTCTTGCCCCAGTTTCCCTGCACCAAGTGGCCCAAAGTCTCTTTTGTGGTCCGCACCATTCTTTCGGCCTGCCCGTTGGTTGCTGGGTGGAATGGTGCGGACGTGCTATGGGCAATGAGGTTTGCTGCCAAAAACTCTTTAAATTCAGTGGCTGTAAAGCATGTCCCGTTGTCAGACACCAGTGTGTCTGGCAACCCATGAGTAGCAAACAGGCGGTGCAATACATTTATTTCAGTTAGTGCTGTCATCTTTGCTGTGAAGACCACCTCAAGCCACTTAGAATAAGTGTCCACTATAATGAGGAAAACCTGGCCCTGAAAGGGGCCCGGAAAATCTACATGCACCCTGAACCAGGGGCAGTGACACTTTTCCCACTGGGCCACCGGTGCCTGTGGGGGATCAGACCGGGACAACTGGCATTCCTCACATTTCTGGACCCAGGACTCTATGTCCGTGTTGATTCTCAGCCACCAGAAATATCCTCTGGCCAGTCCCTTCATACGCACGATGCCGGGGTGGCATTCATGCAGAGCCTCTAATACTTGGTCCTGTAGCTTAGGGGGAACCACCACCCTGTTTCCCCAGAGCAAGCATCCCTGGTGCACAGACAATTCATTTTGCTGTGATGCAAGTGGCTTGAAACAGTCATCGACGTGCCCCACCAGCCACCCCCTCCACACCCAGTTAAGAACCCTGGTGATGGTGGGGTCCCGGGCAGAGGCAGTAGCAATGTCCAACTTGTGCACCGAGGTTTGGCCAGTTCTTCGAGGGCCATCACCTCAAAAGCCAGTTTAAGGTCATTGTCCAGTTCTGGCAGGGGGCAGCGGCTGAGGGCATCGGCATGCCCCATGTTCTTTCCTGGCTGGTGCTCAAGGACATAGTCATAGGCAGATACAAATACCGTCCAGCACAACATCCGCGCAGAAAAGACACTGGGCGTCTGGCGGTCAGGTGCAAAGATCCCAAGGAGGGGCTTGTGGTCCTTAGCCATTACGAATGGTCTGCCATACAGAAAGTCGTGAAACTTTTTAACGCTGTCACTAGCGCCAACCCCTCCTTATCGATTTGGGAGTAGTTTCTCTCGGCTGCGGTGAGTGTCCGAGAGTAGTAGGCAATTGGTGCTTCCCTGCTGTTAGCCAGCACATGGCTCAACACTGCCCCCACCCCATACGGAGATGTGTCCGCAGCCAATACCAGTTGCTTGGATTCGTCATAGTGGGTAAGGACAGTATTGGATGACAACAACGATTTAATAGCGGTAAAAGCTCGGTCGTGCTGAGGGCCCCACTCCCACTTTGCCCCCTTGTTGAGGAGGCAATGCAATGGTTCGGCTATTGATGCCTTATGTGGCAGGAAGGCGTGATAAAAGTTTAAAATTCCTAAGAAGGATTGCAGTTCTTTATTAGAGCCAGGCCTCGAGGCATTTTGGATGCCTTTCCTTCAGTAGGGTGGACACCATTAGCGATTTGGAACCCCAAGAATTCTATGCTGGGTACTCCCAAATGACACTTGGCCTTCTTTACTTTCAACCCAGCCTCTTGGAACCAATGCAAAATGGACCTAAGGCGTTCTGCCAGTTTATCCTCGGACCAGCCGGCAATCAATACGTCATCGAAATAGGGGACCACCCCTGGCAAGTCCCTTAACAAGCCCTCCATTAGGCCTTGGAATATGCCTGGGGCCATAGGGGTCTCCCATTTTGAATGTGATACCAGTTCAAGCACACCTTGAGCCACGAGTTTGTCCAGCTCAGACTCTATACGCGGTTTCAGAGAAATTGGTACCTTGTGATACTTAAGCCATATAGGCGCTACAGCAGGATCTAGGTCAAACATTACAGGTGGCCCCCTATACATTCCCAGAGTACCATCAAAAACATCTGCAAATTCCACATGCAGTGAATTCAATTTATTTGCATTGACTTAGTTAATACCACTTATTGCAATTCCGGGGGCCTCAAACCAGTCAAAGCCCAACAGACTGGCTCCGCACCCCTCGGCAACAAGGAGACTCAGAGACTCCTTGAACCCTTTGATTTGTACCTCAAATATGGCTTCGCCGGCCACAGGGATGTGTCTTCCCTGAAAATCAGAAAGGTGGATGGTGCTCAGCTGCAAACGCCGATGGCTCCATCGCAGAAACAAACGTTGCAAGGTTTCAGACGAAATGACGGTCACTGACGATCCCGAGTTGACCTTTATCTCGCACGATACGCCGTTCAGCAAGACGGTGACGTGGATCTTCTTCTTTGCTTGCGTTCTAGTCCTCAGGATGGTTGAAGGGCAGGAACAGCAGTTGGTTAGATGGCAATCTGTAGACCTTGCGTTGTCCTTGCCTCAAACCCAGGGGCTTGCACGAGGAGACGACGGTGGTGTCTTCTTCCTCTTGGCCCTGCAGACTCTGGTCAAATGACCTCGCTTGTCACAGGACCAGCAAAGGATTCCTTCGCCCTGCATCGATCCCGCTTGTGATCTCCGCTGCATCCGGCACAGGTTCGCCTCAGCGGCGTTTTCACTTGGGTCCGCTTGGGCCTCAGAGTACAAGAATGGTTGACATCATCACACTCACATCGGACTCGCTCGTTGATTCATGGTGCACGGCTTTGTTGACCCCCTGTTGAATTGGGACCAGGTTTTGATGCACTTATTGGGTTGCCTTCTCAGCAGCCTCAGCGGTGACAGCCTCGGAGTAGGCCACAGCATAGGTGAGAGCCGTTCGTGCGAACAATCGCTGTAGCTTCTTGTCCCTCATGCCACAGATGAGTTGGTCGAGGAGAGCTTCCTCGAGGTTGGTGAAGTTGCACAGGCGTGCAGCCTTCCGCAAGGCTGATACATACTCAGCAACTGTCTTGTTCACGGCCTGGTATCACTTGTAGAATGTGTGTCGGCTAGCGATCTGCGAGGGTTGCGTTGCAAAATGTCCCTGCAGTTTCAGTTTAAGTTCAGCCAGGGACACGGTTTTGATTTCAGCCGGGGCGACCAGAGACCAAGCGATGTCAAAGACAGCTCTTCTGCAGGAGTGTCACCATCTGTTGGTCCTTACCCTCAATCTGGTTAGCCTGGAGGTGGAACTCGAACTTGGTCAGGTAGGAATCCCAGTCCTCAAGGTCAGGTTTGAATGCCTCGAACCATGGGTTGATGGCCATCACTGCTTTTTGTGCTGGCACTGGCACAGGTGCTGCAGCTGCTTGATCAGCCAGGTCTCTTTCTTCCGCCCGGGGTTCCTCAGGGGCTTCTCGGTCATCCGCCGTCCTGGCATTGGTTCAGAGGGGCTGCCTACCCGCTCTATAATCCCATCCTTGTCGCCAATTGTTATATACGAGAGTCGAGGCAGCAGGTGAACAGTGATAACAGCTTTATTGAACACGAAGTCAGAAGAACCAGAATGAGACAAACAATGGAGCAACAGGCTCCTTTTTAAACAGTCCGGGCTTAGCAAGCCATGCCCACATGTCAGATAAGATCCAATCAAATATGATACATAAAGACCAATCACTTTGCTTCACTCCAGAACTGCCCTTGTTCTGATAGGTCAGTTTACAATACCTTTGTCAGACCCAAGCTCATACATTCATACATTCTATTTCTATACATAACAAAGCCCATACATTTCAATGGGCTTGACTGGAGTAATTTTGCATAAGAATTGCACTCTTAATCTAAATATAATGAAAATACATCAATACTGATGTCCATTCCGCCCCCAACATTTATATCTCTAAGGAGAACCCATGTTATACCCTGACATTTTTAAATTGCAACAACATGTTCAGGAAAATAAGTATCATTCCTTTCTTTCATGCAATTAGTGTAGCATTTTGATGACCTATGCACATTTTGATGATGGCAGTGCAAATCTCAATAAAAAATAATTTTAGATCAGTGGCTCTACCTATGCACAGAAAATTAATGGTAAAAGTCAATCAGGTTCAGTGGTCTACCACTGTTTTTCCCCAACATATTCTGATGGACCAACTTCTTCAATTTTTACACATGCTGAATAATGCACTTTCAATCCACTTTCGTGATTATTTGCATGCGGATTTTGCCATTCTCACAGTTGTACAGTAAAATACAATCAAAAAGTGCATTAAAAGTGGATTGAAAGTGTGTTATGAAAGTGAAATCTGTTACTCTTAAAAGGTGAATGGGAAATACATTAAACTGAGGTCAGTTCAGATTCATAAAAACCCTAGTGCAGGGTGGAGAGATTTCAGACTACAGGGTTTGATCCAGACAAGAGTTTCCATCTATGGAGCATGACTTTCCTTTTATGGAGTATGACTTTCTCAGCTCTCCTCTCCTCTCCTGCAGCAGTATTAAATACCCCACCAAAATCTTTCAGGCTGCTGCAGGAGGAAGAAAGCAAGAAAGTTACAGTTTACAGGCAGAAATCCTTGTGCCACATGAAAATGCTAGTCTGAATCCAAGCCACAATTATCTTTCAGTTTTCACCAGAACCCTAAACCCCACCAACCAGAACCAGTCAAGCAATTGTACCAGAAGGCACAGAGCAAGACACAAAATAATGGATTTATGGACAGAACCAATCAAAATTATGTGGTGCAGGTTGTGGAGATTGCATGATTTACTGTATCATGATCTACTTTATCAAAGGCTGCAGATAAATCCAGTAGAGCAACAGTGAGGCATAGCCTTTGCCTACACTCAGTTGGAGGCCATCAGCTAGAGTTAGCAAAGCTGTCTCTGTCCCATAGCCTGACCTGAAGCAAGATTAAAAAGTATATAAAGAGATGAGTTATCCAAGAAGACCTGGAGATGGTCTGGTACTGCTTTCTCAATCACTTTGCAAAGAAAGGGTAGATTAGAGACTGGGTGATAATTGCCCACATCAATTTTTTTTCTGTGGGATCTTCTTTTTAAAAGTAGCAGATAGATTATCACCCCTTTGAGTGGTTGAGGGAAGGTGCCCTGAGTTAGTGACTGATTTATAATATATACTAAGGGTTATTCAACTATCCTAGGTCCATAATAGGTCTCTTTAGGTGAGGATGTACCACTATCTGCTTCAGGCAGGAATGACTCCTCCTCTCAGGGATACATTTAGTGTTTCCTAGACACAGCCTGCCAGCCCACCTCCATCCTGCAGATATAAGCAGCCAGATGGGAAAAGGTTTGTACAAGCAGGTGGTAGATCTTAGATTTCCAGGAATCATGTCCACATCCTGAGACTTGACAAGTTGAAAATTATTGCACACAAGTGGACAAATCAGTACCCTGAGACCATCTGAGCCTAGCACTTCTAATGTAGATATTACATATTGGCTGAGTTCAGACTGGCCATTTGCCCCGATATATGCGCGTTTCAGAAACGTTTCACAACTGGATTAAATGGGCCGCTCACACAGGCACATCTGTCAGGCGTTCCCCACCCATACTCAACCTGTCTTGTAACGCTTCGCTCCCGAGTTTAAAAGATACCTGGTGAAAGTGGTAGCAAACCCTGGAAAGCGCAATTATCCCATGTCCATCCTGCACCAACAAAGTGTGAACGGCAAAAACCACATAAGCGCTCGTGTGCATAAGCACATATCTCCAGATCACAAAAAAAGAAAGCCGCACCTTACAGCCATGCCTCCAGGCCAACAGTGTGAATGCTCCCTTGCGCCTCCTCCCGGTATACTCCCGCATCAGTCGCTGCAGTGTGAATGGGAAATCTCAGAACAGTTTGTTCCGGCTCTTTTTTGCCATGACTCCCTCCTGCTTCAGACTGCCAGTCTGAACTCAGCCATTGTTTTATCATAGCTATCTTCCCCACATCTGCCACCACTCCTAATTTCTGAATGGTACATTCTTAAAGGGTAGAACTAGCTTTTGGTATTTTGAGTGAGACTTACTACTTAGGTATCTATATGTGAGAGCTGCGGTGGCTCAAGTGGTTAAGACGCTGAACTGCATGCTGTGGAAGGTCAGTAGTTCAGCAGTTCAAGACCCAGGTGCCGCAAGACGGGGTGAGCTCCTGTCTCTAGTTCCAGCTCCTGCCAACCTAGAAGTTCGAAAGCAAGAAATTGCAAGTAGATAAATATGTACCACTTTGGTGGGAAGGTAACAGCGTTCCGTGTACCTTGGTGTTTAGTCATGCCAGCCACATGACCACGGAAATGTCTTCGGACAGCACTGGCTCTTCGGCTTTGAAATGGAGATGAGCACCGCAACCCTAGAGTCGGATTCGACTGGCTTTCGAGCAAGGGAACCTTTACCTTTACTATCTATATGTGATTTTGGCCCCATCACTTGGTGTTCGTCAAAAGCTGCTGAGATGTCTGGATTTGTAAATTTGTACATGCACTTTCTCACACAACCTCATGAGAAGATAATTGTTCCCCCCCCACCCCGACATCTGCAAAAACTTGTTTTTTAAAAGCTTTAACATGATTAAAGGTGTTGCATCTCAGGGTTCTTTGCAATGTAATATTCCTAGCACACATTGCCCATATTGAAAACCAAAAGAAAAGGCAGCTGCATTGTCTTGACTGACAGGGGTTGATATGTTCAAAGACATTCTCACACTACCACATATGAATTGTATCCTGGAGTTCACATGACTACTGCTCAAGGACAAAGTTGTTTGATATGGCATTCAGGATGAACATTAAACAATATCAAGGTGATCTGAGGGGGCTTGACTCCAATGTAAGAGAAGTTTGAGCAAGGTAAGGTCAGCTACTGATTGTGATTCACATCAAAGTCCTCAGTGTCTCTAATTTCAACATTTTAAAATGAAATGTATACAATATTACTTATCAGAACTACATTAGGCTTTACTGCCAAAACTGCAGTTGGTCTGTATGTAATATGGAGTCATCACAGGCTGACTAAAATCCAACAATATTTCTTCCTTTGTCCCTTTAACTGTATTGGTCTTTGGTGAACAGCTGTTATTATCATCATCCCAGCCCCCAGCCCCATCAATATTGTCTGCCCAAATCGTGATTGCTGCAAGATCTGTAATGTCTTTCCAATGACATTATTACATAAAATGTTTAGCTGTGAGTAATGTGTACCAAAGACTGTACTGTATGGTTTCAAGAGAGATTCGGGCAAAGAGCTTGTTGGACATAGAACAAACAGATAGATGAACTTTATTGAATTATTTGTGACAGAGTACCACAGCATTGAAATAAGGTTAGCCATGGCTACCCACTTGTTTCAATACATGCTGTCACAAATAATACAATAACTTTATCTCCATCTATTTGTTGTATGACTCCATGTCATAGTAATAACTCCTCTGAGTCAAATGTATCTTTCCTTTCATGCCAGATGGTTTGATAGCCTTTAACCCCAAGTTGTGAACAGCATGAAATCATGACTGGAATATTTCTCTCCTTGAAAGGGAGGGGGGAATTCTACCAAATGAAAGGGAAAGGGGTAAGTAGGGAGGAGTCTCATTAGTCGTCCTATAAATTAATACCCACTCATCCTTAGGGGGAAGGGAAAGTTAGTTACAAATGCACTTGTAGAAGTATCTTTTTCTCCTAGATCACACTTTTCATCTCATTTAAAATGTAACCTAGAGAACAAAAAAGGCTCAAAGCAAAGGATAACATAATATAATTAAAGACATTTTAAATAAGTCAGCAGTTCTTTAGTCTGTGTTTTCCCTTTGGAACAAAAGAGATGTAGGCAATTATTTTAAATTAGGCTACATGGGGATATTATTTGTATAACCAAAATAGGTTTCTCTTTGTAATTAAGTTTAATGGGTGTTATTCTAAAGATGAACTGAACTAGCTTTGAAAATTCCAAGAACCTCTGAAGGCTGGCATACTTGAAAGGACATGGATGGTGAAGCCAAGGCCTGCTGCATACACCTTTTCCATGTGGGCTTGACCATCCAAATGTGGTCCCTAGTGGATAGTTAAATAAATTACTGGTGTAAATAGAAGGCATATACTATTCAGAGAGTAGACTGGAGAAATGTATTGCTAAGTAAACTTCTTAGGTCTTCTTAGCTCTCCACAGACTTTATCATTTGTGCGTGTTTAGTTTCACATCTTTGGATTTCAGTACTGAACAAATCACACTGAAGAATAAGGAGTAAGTACAGTCGAAAGGTTTACAGAACCAAGAGTAGTTAAATGGAGTTCAATGCACTGTTTTGTTGTTGTTATTGCCTTTTGGGGGGCTGGGGTAATGATGCCCTTTCAATGTCATCTGACTTTGATGAGAAGGCAAAGAGAGAAGGTAGGTGGATAAACTATCATGTAGCAGGGGATCTTTTTCTTTCTTTCTATTTTTCTGTTCTGTGAATGTTACAAACAACCATATACAGGGAACAGATAATATGAAATTATCCTTATCTGGGATCACAGGAAAAAGCAAGAATGGAAATCCAGTTTCATATGATGGAACTGGGCTAGTGTTTTGAGTCATGTGGCAGACCAACTGGACTTTGTGCATTTCTAATAGGAACCAGTTAAGGCGTTGAATTTAGCTATAAAGGGTCACATTCTGAAAAGCTCAGAAGCTGCCTAACTTTGAGCTTGAAGAATTTGTCTTACCCATTAGGGAAAAAGAACTGTTCAAATCTCTTGCAAGCTTTTTGCCAACAGTGCAAGTTTTCTTGTATTTTCTACAGAAATCCACTCCAAGGACTCTAAGGTGTGTTTCTGGTGTCTTAGATCTCTGGCCTGGTTTTGTGGGTGTCCTGTGGAAACTGATCTAAGAACATTGTACACTTTGAGTTATGAAATTCTTACAACTATATTACTTAAAGATATATTTAAAAACCATAGAGATGTATATATTTCAGTGCAAAGATGTACTTTCTAAAATTGTGGAACTGATAATACCATCCTAATCATACTTACACACTTCTAAATCCACAATAGGCTTACAAGGATGTAACTCTGCACAGGATTACATTGTGTCTTGCCTAGTGTAAAGAGAAATAAAACATGCGCACACAGGTTCATAAATTAATCCATGCTGTGTTGCTTGCAAAGGAATCATCCATGAAAGTTTGTATTTATTTTACTTCATTTATACCCCATTTTATCCTCACAACAGCAACCCTGTGAGGTAGTTTAGGCTAAAAATATTTGACTGACCAACATCACCCAACAAGCTTCCATGGCAAAGTAGGGATCTGATCCCTGGCCTCCCAGACTCTGATCCAACACTTTAATCCCTACACCATCCTGCCTATTATGGCCACTTAGAAAATGTTTTCATGCATATTTTTTGTGTGCAGCAGTTTCCCTGTTACAGTATTCACCATTCACTACCATCTTTCTGTGCAATGGGAAGCATTACAAAATTTCCTACTTTTTCTGTAGAGAACACAGTATACTTTCACATGACATCCACTTAGCATGCAATTTATTATATTCTGCATTGATAAAAGTTAATGGTTGATGTATTTGAACCAGAATTTTGATAGAAGTGTGGATATAGGGGTGTGCACACACAATTTCTTTTTTTAAATTCAGATATATTGGACCCCCCCCAAAAAAAGGGATTCCCCCCCCAAACCCAAATTCCTATACTGGTATGGTATTCGGATTTGGGTTTTTAAAGAAATCCTAATTATTATTATTTCTTGGCTGGTCGCTTGACCGTATTAATAAACTTGACTTGACTATTATTATTTTTGCCCAGCTTCATTATAACCTGGGGGACAATTATAGTCAATGTGGAATCCGTCTGGGAATATTTAGAGGTTTCGGTGGGGTGTTTTTAAAGGTAGTGCCACCAAACTTTCAGTGTAGTGTTTGGTGCCTTTCCTCAAAAGACTCCCCAAGTTTCAAAACAAGTGGACCAGGGGGTCCAATTCTATGGGCCCTAAAATAAGGTGCCTTCATCTCCCATTGTTTCCAATGGTGAGGAAAACAGCAAAAAAACAACAACACCCAAACAAACGAGGACTGATGTCAAATCAAAGAGTCTCTTCAGTAGAATCAGAAGGTGGGGGGGATTTTTCCAAGCCCAGAAGAACCAGTGAATGTAACAGAGTGCCCAGCAGAACCAATGCATGTACAGAGTGCTCAAAGAAGGTGCCCCCATCCTCCATTGTTTTCAATTGAGGGGGAAAAGAAAGCATTTAAGGGAAGGTACGTAAGAACATCTCTCCTTATCATAATTGAATAGTGAGGACCCACGTTCTAAAATGCGCCCCGTTAGTGTATGGGCGAAAAAATTGCCACTCAGAAGACGCTGCCTCCGATGACTGGCTCCCTCAGCCAACCTCGCCTGCCATTGGCTGGGTGGCTGGGAGGGGAGGGAGCCAGTCATCGCAGCCAACGTCGTCTTCACTAACGGGCCGCATTCAGTGCAGCCAACGGAGCCGGTAGGGTCCGCCAGCCTCCCCCCCCACTGCAGGACGGCGAACGGGGCCTTCAGGCCC
>NW_015172658.1:0-2559 GCF_001447785.1 Gekko japonicus | reverse complement strand
CGTTGTATTGTTTTCACAACGGGCTTTACTTCTAGTAAGAACATAAGAGACACCAATGTTGGATCAGGCCAAAGGCCCATCCAGTCCAACACTCTGTGTCACACAGTGGCCAGAAATACCAGGTGCCATCAGGAGGTCCACCAGTGGGGCCAGGACATTAGATGCCCTCCCACTGTTGACCCCCCCCAGCACCAAAAAGACGGATCATCACTTGCCCCAGAGCACCTATCTATACCTTGTGGCTAATAGCCACTGATGGACCTCTGCTCCATATGCTTATCTAATTCCCTTTTGAAGCCTGGACCAAGAAGACAGAGCATCACTTGCCCCAGAGCCCCTAGCTATACCTTGTGGCTAATAGCCACTGATGGACCTCTGCTCCATATGCTTATCTAATTCCCTTTTGAAGCCGTCCATGCTTGTAGCACCCACCACTTCCTGTGGCAGTGAATTCCAAGTGTTAATCACTCTTTGGGTGAAGAAGTACTTCCTTTTATCCATTCTAACCCGACCGCTCAGCAATTTCATTGAGTGCCTACGAGTTCTTGTATTGTGAGAAAGGGAGAAAAGTACCTCTTTCTCTACCTGCTCTATCCCATGCATAATCTTATAAACCTCAATCATGTCACCCCTCAGTCGTCGTTTCTCCAAGCTAAAGAGTTTCAAGCGCTTTAACCTTTCTTCATAGGAAAAGTGTTCCACCCATTTTATCATTCGAGTGGCCCTTTTCTGCACTTTTTCCAAAGCTATAATAGCCTTTTTAAGGTGTGGTGACCAGAACTGCACACAGTATTCCAAATGAGGTCACACCATTGATTTATATAGGGGCATTATGATATTGGCTGATCTGTTTTCAATACCCTTCCGAATAATCCCCAGCATAGCATTGACCTTTTTTATTGCAGTCACACACTGTCTCGACGTTTTCAATGAGTTATCTACTACGACTCCAAGATCTCTTTCTTCTTCAGTCTCTGCCAGTTCAGACCCCATCAATGTGTATTTATATTTAGGATTTTGGGCTCCAATGTGCATCACCTTGCACTTGGCCACATTGAACCCCATTTGCCATGTTGACGCCCACTCGCCCATCCTTGACAGATCCCTTTGGAGTGCCTCACAATCCTCACTGGTTTTCACCACCCTGAAGAACTTCGTATCATCTGCAAATTTAGCCACTTCACTGCTTACTCCCAACTCCCAAGTTTTGCTGGGCACTAATACATTGTTTTGGTACTGCTCAGCACTCTGTAAATGCACTGGCTATACTGGGCTTGAAATCCCCCCTTGCTTGGATTTGTTGAGCTGACATTGCCACAGTGGCATTGGTTTTGCTGGACACTCTGAACATGCACTGGCTGAACTAGACTTGCATAAAAAAAACCCATGCTTGGATTTGTTTAGCTCGCATTGACACAGTGGCACTAGTTCTTCTGGGCACTCTGTACGTGCACTGGTTGTGCTGTGTGCTCTGTACGTGCACTGATTGTGCTAGGCTTGAATCCTCCCTCCTTTGCTTGGATTTATTGAGCAGCCACAGTTAGGTGTGTGCATTCAGCAAAACCGAACAGAAAAAATACCCGGAAAATACCTTATTGTATGTACTTGACTACTGGTATACCTGGGCTCCCAAAAAGCTGATTTTCTTCATCTTTTGGGGGAGTGTGCCCAGCTATACTGAGCCAACCCCAACTGAGGCAGTGTGAAATTCTCAGCTCCGCACTTCCCCATATGATCTGCGGTGTGGCTTGCAAAAGGCATTTAAAGGGAATGCATTTAAAGGGAACACCTTCAAAGGGAAGACGTTGAAAAGGTATGCATTTCCTTTGAACTGATCCTGCAAGGAGCACTGTTCCCGCAGGCTCTGCTGGGCTGCCTGGTTGAAACTGGACTGCCCAATAGAGACTATAAAGGAGATGATCCTGAGGGGAGGACTCTCCCCAAGGCCAGTAAAAAGGAAAGAGGTCTACCCTCCCTCCTTTCTCCCGGTGGCAGCTTTCCAAGGCCAGCAGAAGAGAAGAAGAAAAGAGATTGGGTTTATTCCCCACCCTTCACTACTCAAAGGAGTCTCAGAGCAGCTTACAATCTCCTTTCTGTTCCCCTCCCCACAACAGACACCCTGGAAATTAGGTGGGGCTGAGAGAGCTCTTTCAAGAACTGCTTTTGAGAGAACAGCTGTAAGAGAGCCATGACTGACCCAAGGTCACACCAGCCGCTGCTTGTGGAGGAGTGAGGACTCAAACCCTTTTCTCCCAGATTAGAGTCCACACTTCTAACCACTACACCAAATGGAAGGGGGGTTAGATCTCCCTTACTCCTTTCTGCTGGCTGTGGCTCCTGGAGGCCAGCAGAATGGAAGGGGAGAAGATCTCAGTTTAAACTGAGCTGAGCTGCAAAGAGGTGTCAGCCCAGGAAAGTGTCCAGAAGAGGGCAACAAAGATGGTGGAGGTCTGGAGACCAAGTCCTATGAGGAAAGGTTGAAGGAGCTGGGTAGGTTTAGGCTGGAGAGGAGACGACTGAGAGGTACTTCGTCTGTCATATAGAGGATGGTGCAGAGTT
>NW_015172657.1:79219-137843 GCF_001447785.1 Gekko japonicus | reverse complement strand
CAGATCCCCTGAGCTGATTTGGCTGCCAAGACTGAATGCCAACCCCTGCAAAAAAATTTGGCTTTCTCAGGGAGATACTGCTGCCTGCCCTTTTCTCATCCCCATAGGAAACAATGAAGGATCAGGGGCACCCTCTTCGGATGTCCCTAGAATTGGACCTCCTGGTCCAAGCTTTTCCACACGTGGGGCATCTTTTATTTGGGAAGAGGCTCCAGCAACTAAAAGACAAATTTGGTACCTCTACCTCAAACCCCATCACCCCCCTGCCCACTGAATACCTGTTAGAAGATTTTTGCATTTGACTACAATGTCCCCATAGAATATAATGGAGCCGAAAATTTTCAGGAATACTGAAAATTTTCAGGTACCAATAGAATACCGGTATTGGTATTCGGGCATATTCAGGAATCCTGAAAAAATCTGGCTTTATTATACCCGCTTCTGGGGGAGAAACAATTCCCCACCCCCTGCACACCATTAGTCTGTCTGTAGCAGTAGAAAACAACAAGAGTCCAGTAGCACCTTAAAGACTAACAAAATTTGTGGCAGGGTAGGAGCTTTCACGAGTCACTGCTCACTTCTTCAGACAGAGGTAGGAGGAGTGTAATATTGTTGATTCACTGGGACCTAAGAACATAAGAGAAGCCAATGTTAGATCAGGCCAATGGACCATCTAGTCCAACACTCTGTCACACAGTGGCCAAAAATACCAAGTGCCATCAGGAGGTCCAGCAGTGGGGCCAGGACACTGGAAGCCCTCCCACTGTTGCTCCCCCCAAGCACCAAGAATACAGAGCATCACTTGCCCCAGCCTGAGAGTTCCTATCTATACCTTGTGGCTAATAGCCACTGATGGACCTCTGCTCCATAGCTATATATCTAATTCCCAAAATGCCCCCAGCATGCGGATATCTAAATCCGCACATTGGGGGCACCTGGGGGGCAGGGAGATTTTCCTGCACATTTGAGGCAATACCCAGATGTGCAGAAAAATCTAAAAAGTTGAAAGACGTATACGGGGGATATTTAAATCTCCCTGAAAGTAAAAGAGCCTTCCCTGCACATGTGCAGAGAAAGCACTTACCAACAGGAACTGGGGCTGCTGCTGGTGGTGGCGGCGTGGGAAGAGAAGCCTTGGCAGCCAGTGGCTGGGAGCCGTGGCCATTGTTGGGGGGGCCATTGCCGTCGTTGCTGCTGGTGGTGGTGGGGGAGGGAGAAGAGCCGCACAGGGCTCACCATGTTTGTTGCTTGCGGCCACGGTTGCTGGGGGGGAAACCTTGGAGGGCTGGTGCCTAGCTGCAGCCGTTTCTGCTGTTGTGGGGTGGGAGGTGAAATCCTGGCGAGCCACCCGGGAGCCACGGGGAATACCTCCCCCCCATGAGTATCGTGGGTCCTGCCTCTTGTGCTTATCTAATTCCCTCTTGAAGCTGTCCATGCTTGTAGCTCCCACCACCTCCTGTGGCAGTGAATTCCATGTGTTAAACACTCTTTGGGTGAAGAAGTACTTCCAGCTAACTTTGGAACATCTGGGCTACAGTACACCCAGGTCTCAGATATCTTGTTCCCAAGCCTGGTAGCACACCACTTCAAAACTGTACACAAACTTTAGTTTCATGTAGACATTAAACACAGTGGAAGACAAGGTGGAACCTTGGAGGATCCCATAATTATCTGTTCTAACCTGACTGCTCAGCAATTTCATTGAGTATCCATGAGTTCTTGTATTGTGAGAAAGGGAGAAAAGTACTTCTTTCTCAGCCTGCTCTATCCCATGCATAATCTTATAAACCTCAATCATGTCACCCCTCAGCCATCATTTCTGCAAGCTAAAGAGCCCCAAGCGCTTTAACCTTTCTTCATAGGGAAAGTGTTCCAACCCTTTTATCATTCTAGTTGCCCTTTTCTGCACTTTTTCCAATGCTATAACAGTCCTCAGCAACTTTCAGCACTATAGACCACAGTACCATTCAGAGTTACCTGGCTGACATCAATATGAGGGCCACCACAGTCTGGTGGCTCCAGTTGTATATAGTTAACTGGTAAAATTGGGAAAACCACGAGGCCATTCAGGTTTGACCTAGATCGCATCCCAGATGAATATACAGTAGAGGTGAAGAATAGATTCAAGGGTCGGGATTTGATAGATAGAGTGCCTGAAGAACTATGGACGGAGGTTCGTGACATTGTACAGGAGGCAGCAATCACCACCATTCCAAAGAAAAAGAAATGCAAGAAAGCAAAGTGGCTGTCTGATGAGGCTTTACAAATAGCAGAGGAAAGAAGGAAAGCGAAAGGCAAAGGCGAAAAGGAAAGATTTACCCAACTGAATGCAGATTTCCAGAGAACAGCAAGGAGAGATAAGGAGGCCTTCCTGAATGAACAGTGCAAAGTAATAGAAGAAAACAATAGAATGGGAAGGACTAGAGATCTCTTCAAGAAAATTGGAGAAATCAAGGGAGCGTTCCATGCAAAGCTGGCCATGATAAAGGACAAAAACGGTAGGGACCTAACAGAAGCAGAAGAGATTAGGAAAAGATGGCAAGAATACACAGAAGAACTATACAAGAAAGACCTCGATGTCCTTGACAACCACGACGGTATAATCACTGACCTCGAGCCAGACATCCTGGAATGTGAAGTTAAATGGGCCTTAGAAAGCATTACTAACAACAAAGCTAGTGGAGGTGATGGTATCCCAGCTGAGCTATTCAAAGTCTTAGAAGAGGATGCTGTTAAAGTTCTGCACTCCATTTGCCAGCAAATTTGGAAAACGCAACAGTGGCCACAGGATTGGAAAAGGTCAGTATACATTCCAATCCCAAAGAAGGGCAATGCCAAGGAATGTTCAAACTATCGCACAATTGCACTCATATCACACGCTAGCAAGGTCATGCTCAAGATCCTACAAGCTAGGCTTCAACAGTACGTGGATAGAGAACTACCAGAAGTACAAGCTGGGTTTCGAAGAGGTAGAGGAACTAGAGATCAAATTGCCAACATTCGCTGGATTATGGAGAAAGCAAGAGAGTACCAGAAAAATATCTACTTCTGCTTCATTGACTATGCTAAAGCTTTTGACTGTGTGGATCACAACAAACTATGGCAGGTCCTTAAAGAGATGGGAGTACCAGACCACCTCACATGTCTCTTGAGAAACCTGTATAAGGGCCAAGAAGCGACAGTTAGAACCGGATATGGAACAACTGATTGGTTCAGCATAGGAAAAGGAGTACGACAAGGATGTATACTGTCACCTTGCTTATTTAATATATATGCAGAGTACATCATGCGAAATGCTGGCCTGGATGAATCACAAGCGGGAATTAAGATTGCTGGGGAAAAGATCAACAACCTCAGATATGCAGACGATACCACTCTAATGGCAGAAAGTGAAGAGGACCTAAAGAGCCTCTTGCTCAGGGTAAAAGAGGAGAGCGCAAAAGTGGGCTTGAAGCTCAACATCAAAAAAACTAAGATCATGGCATCCGGCCCCATCACTCCTTGGCAAATAGAAGGGGAAGTCGTGGAAGTAGTGACAGACTTCACGTTCCTGGGATCCCAGATCACCGCAGACTGTGACAGCAGCCATGAAATTAAAAGATTTCCTTGGGAGGAAAGTGATGGCGAACCTAAACAGCATGATAAAAAGTAGAGACATCACCCTGCCAACAAAAGTCCGCATGGTCAAAGCAATGGTATTCCCAGTAGTCATGTATGGCTGTGAGAGTTGGACTATAAGGAAGGCCGAGCGCCGAAGAATAGATTCTTTTGAACTATGGTGCTGGAGGAGACTCTTGAGAGTCCCTTGGACTGCAAGAAGAACAAATCAGTAAGTCCTCAAAGAAATCAACCCTGACTGTTCCCTGGAAGGCCAGATAATGAAACTGAAGCTCAAATACTTTGGCCACCAAATGAGAAGGGAGCACTCACTGGAGAAGACCCTGATGCTGGGAAAGATTGAAGGTCAAAGAAGATGGGGACGGCAAAGGATGAGATAGTTGGACAGTGTCATCGATGCAACGAACATGAAATTGTGCCAACTTTAGAGTACAGCGGATGACAGGAGGGCCTGGCGGGAGCTGGTCCATGGGGTCGCGAAGAGTCGGACTCGACTGTGTGACTGAACAACAACAACTGGTAAAAAAAAGTGGGACAGCTTATAATTATGGGATCCTGCAAGGTTCCACCTTGTCTTCCACTGTGTTTAATGTCTACATGAAACTAAAGTTTGTGTACAGTTTTGAAGTGTACCAGGCTTGGGAACAAGATATCTGAGACCTGGATGTACTGTAGCCCAGATGTTCCAAAGTTAGCTGGCACTCTCAGCAGTATTTCAGATGAAAAGATCCCCCTTGTCCTGATACTAGGAGTAAAGAGATAAGGGCCATGGACTAAGGACAGTTTTGTGGTGGTTGGGGAAAATGGTAATTCCATATGAACAAGAGGGTGAAATTGCAGAGGTTGTAGCAGACCCACCGGGTGATTATGGAGGGTATATAAAAAGGCTAGTTAATTGTCTTTCTTTACATGGGTGATCGCTTCTTCATTTCTAGTACTCCTTCAAAAGCAGGACATGTACCTGGATCCAGCTGGTGTGTTGAAGCTCTATAAAAATGTATTTTATAGAAAGTGCACCTTCCTTATAAGAAAGGAAGCACTCTCTCACTAAGACACACACTCTGACAGAAGGGAGAAAGGAACATACAGTTACAAGTTGGAATACTTTACTGTCCAGTGTGTTCAATAAAGTTTTGTTAGCGTTTGGAATAAGTCACGGTTTTGGCTGAGCCATTATTCACAAACAACCCTCTACCAATGGACATTGAAATGAAATATGTAAGACAGAGGTCATCCAGATGGCATAGCCTTTGTTGACCATTTTCTTATCCTCTGGCCCAGATAAGACTGTAATTTGTTCGCATGCAGCTGTGTCAGATGATAACAGGGCTCTGGAAATGTTTGCAGCCTTAAGATGGTGTCCATTTTAACTTATCCACTATAATACTTAGCAGTTGATATGTGGGTATGATGCAGAGTCAGCTCAAAGCTTATGTCTCATAAGCCTGGGTGTAGCACTCGCACATTCATTAGGGAACAGTGAATGCCATGGTTTGCATATCTTTAGCAAATGAATTAGCAATCAGTCTCTTTAGCCCTAGGAGAATAGAGGAAGTGTCTGTCTCCAGGAGAACTGTTCATAGGTAGTCTAAGTGGATCCTAAGACTGGAACAGTAAAGATAACATATTTATTTTAAGTATTTATATCCCACTTTCCTCTGGATCAGCGGGACTCAAAGCAGCTTGCATCATCAAAACCAGCTAAAATCTCAGTACACAGAAATATAATACAAACAAAAAGAGAGCAAGCCATTACCTATTGCCTATCATACCCAAAGGTAACATCTTCTTTAGTGGCAATTTTGTACAGCATACAACATTTACAATTGCAATACAAGTCTCTCTTTTTACTTTATTTGGCAGGGGCATTGCATTTCAGTCACTTACGTGAATGGAGCGTTTTGTTTCCCCGCTAATGGATTTGAATACATTTCCAGCATGCAAGAGACAGATGATACCTCTTGTTGCCTTGAGATCATATAAAAGATCAAGACAGACACCCAGAGATGTGCATTAGGGCTTTGAATTACATACATTAACATAAAAATGTGCCGGATCAGAAGGATTTGTTTCCATGGCTGTGTGAGAGCCTCAGGACACAGCAGCAGCTCGTTCTGTCTCTCAACATGAATTTCTTCTTTGCTTCTTGCTTTCCTCAAAGTCAATAGTCCATCTGGGGGGTAAGGGCCCAAAACAGGGTTGTGTCCCAGCCATCGTTTTCATTTTTTAAAAGAGAAGAAAAAGGGAGGATGGGAGGGTACAAATAAGGAGAATGGATACAAATAAGATCTTTCCAAATGTTACCATCACACATACTGGGCTAACCGCATGTAATAGGGGCAATCATTCTCAATAATACTCACGGTACACCTGATTGCCATGTCATATGAATAAGGGCAATACAAATATCTGTCACATGAATACAGCTTGGGTAATATAAATTTATCACAGTCTGGTGAGTCAATTTGGTGTAGTGGTTAAAAGCAGCGGACTCTAACCTGGAGAACCAGGTTTGATTCCCCACTTCTCCACATGAAACCAGCTGGATAACCTTGGGCCAGTCACAGTTACATAAGAACATAAGAGAAGCCGATGTTGGATCAGGCCAATGGCCCATCCAGTCCAACACTCTGTCACACAGTGGCCAAAAATACCAGGTGGTATCAGGAGATCCACCAGTGGGGCCAGTTCTTTCAAAGCTCTCTCTCAGCCTCTAAAAACAAGTCTAGCTCACCACTAGCACAATGCTAAGAGCTAGAACTTGCAGCTGCCAGACAATCCTAGGATTTCCTAGCTATTCTACACACAATGCCATACACACACCACCATACTGTTGCAGTTTCACAGGCCTGTAAAATGGAGCTGTTCCACCAGGCCTTTGGCTGAGTTTATCCAGAGTTTTGTGTTCACATGTACCACACACATAAACACACATAAAGCTGCCTTATGCAGAACCAGATCCTTGGTCCATCAAGGTCAGTATTGTCTACTCAGACTAGCAGCAGCTTTCCTTGGTCTCAGGCTGAGGTCCTTCACATCACCTACTACCTGATCCTTTTAACTGGGGAAGCCAAGCGTTGAGCCTGGCACTTTCTGCATGCTAAGCGGATGCTTTACCACTGATGCATGGCCCCTCCTCATGACTGTATGTGCACCATAAATACACGTCATGCTTTTGTTCACACAACAGGTCAGCCACACATTTCATGAGGACCGTGGAGACTGCATGCTCCTCTGAGGCAGAGCTGTTAGGATCCCGCATGTGTGTTTGTAACATCTGCAAAAGACTACAGTAAAAGACTAGGGACAAAAAACAGCCAAAGTTAAATATTTTAAAATGAGATAGATTTCAGTGGGAGAGAATTAAACTAGAGCCCAACCCTTCCTTTTAAATCAATGAGATTAAAAAGTGCTTCACTTGAGTTGGTTTGTGGTATACTGGGGACAATGTTGCAGGCTGAGGCTGGATATGGGGCTCAGGTCTGAATAGACTGAAAACTACAAATGAACACATTTATCCAGTTCTTTTCTGGTTAGGATTAGTTTCATCTTTCAACCAGGGTTTCACTCTAATGATAGCTCATCACATTTTGAAGAATTGTGAGAAGTAGAACCTATTTATTAGAATGTTCCTCTGTATCTGTTCAGAATCCACACTGACCACAGACAGATAAGGGCAAATGTAAATCTCACAGACATTTCTGCATCTCTAAAAACTGGTGAATGTGTTGGATCAGCAAGACTTGAAGAGGGTGCTTGGTGAGATTATCGCTACAGTAATAGGTTTAACAGTGGATGAACTGGTAAACAAAATGGAGTCAGCCTATAGGGCATACTCCAATTACATTAAAAAAATAACCTACCTGGAGAAATAGTATTCAGGTTTGTAAGAAGACAAACCAGAGATGCCATTTTAAAAGCAACTTCAGCAACTCCACTGAAAATGGAAAATGTAACCATTAAAACCTTAAAGGACATTCCATTTGAAATTAGACAAAAGAGGAAAAATTATAAGGACTTAATTTTTTTCCTTCAAACTAATGGGATATCGTACAGGTGGGCGGTTCCGGAGGGTGTCATCTTTAAGATCAACAATAGAAGAGAGAAGATAGACTCCACTTTTAAAGCCAAAGAATTTTTGAGACGTCTGCTGTGGACAGACAAAAAGTCCAAAGAGGAAGAAATGAAGTTTAGTGACTCTGCTACCTCGGGAATGGAAGAGGATTCTGCGGCAGAAAAGGGTGCAGGACCAGCCAGAGTGGTATACGATTTTAGAAAGCCGAAGTAAAGGCAGAAGGACTTGGAAAATGGCCTTTTGAAGTGAAGAATAAGAAGCTGATCAGAGACTTCTCTCATAACAACTAACAAAATAACATATAAATAGCAAATTGTTATAAGCAAGAACTCTACAAGTATATTGTGATACTAAAACTAATTGTACTAACATTTTTACTAACAGTGAAAAGATCTCCTCCTCTTGGGGTTTTAGTTTAGTGTGGTTTGCTTTCCTTTATCCTTAGTTATAGTCCCTTCCCTCATATTTCTTTGTAGTTTTTGTAGTATTTGCAAAATAAAAAAATTCCCTCCGGGGACTTATAAAATAAAAATAAAAACTGGTGAATGTGGGCAAAACAGTTTACATGCTGGAACATTAAAAACAACAGCAAAGCAAAGCCTTTGTGTTCTGGAAGCTGAACAAAAAGATGGCTTTGAGCATGTACAGGACTCCTTTTGAAAGGGCTTCTTGTTTCCTCGCAGGATACAGAAGAATGAAATTGTGCACATCTGCAACACAGAAAGAGAAAAAAGAGAGAGAGAAAAATCCCCTTTGTGTACCCTTTCTGAGAAAACCTGACTCTCAGGGATGCAGATGTTCTTACCTGATACAACCCACCCCCCATGTTCATGGTCTGTTTGAACACCGAGATTTTGTAAAAAAATCCCAAAGTCACACCTTTTTTGGACTGCTCATCAAATCTCCCATAGATCAGGTTTCTAAAGAGTACTCCAATGATTGCCAAATCTACTTTCATAGCATTTTGCAATCACCCCTATTGAAAACTGCCTCTCTAACACTGCAGTCCTAAGCAGCTCTATGTACTGAAGTCTACTCAAAGGAGATCACTCCCAGGAAACTGTCCTTAGGATGGTAGTACCCAGAGGTCATTTCGGGGGGATCGCGGGGGATCGGTGAGGTGCGGGGGTGGGGCACATGACGAAGCCCCCCCCCCTGCTTCTGGCTGCCCCGCTTCCGGCCCTCATTCACACAGGAGGAGGCAGGAGAAGAGGAAGGGTAAGTTGCTTCCTCCCTGCCTCTCCCCACCCCTGCCTGCCTGGGGCCAGGGAGGGCCTCCGCAGGGCTTCCTTGCACTCTCGCCGGTCTTGCAGGTCCACCGCCGGGCCCCTCATGGGGCTCGGCAGTGGAGCTGCAAGGCTGGCGGCGGCCGGGAACGTTGGGGGTGGTGTGTGTGGCCTTAAGACATACTTCCGGTGATGTCAGGGTGTGTGGCATATGCTAATGAGTTATGCTAATGAGTTCCCCTAGCTCTTTTTCTACGAAACGACCCCTGGTAGTACCAGTGGCCTGGTATCAGAATTCCATATAAAAGGTCTAATCAGAGATACTGGAAGAATAGAATGATTGGCATAGTTATGGGAAGGAGGAGATAAGGATGGTCTCATTGTGTCGATCCCTTTGGGGCAAACCACAGAGTAAGTAAAGAGCAGGCTGGTATGAGCCAATGCAGAGAAAAGCAGAGTCCCATCTTACCTATCTAAAGTACAAAAATTACTAAGATTAGCAGTGCAAACCTAAGAATGTCCTGGGTAGACTTGCATAGAATTCCTCTTTTAACTTTTTTAATGTGCACTGTAATCTTCTTAGGAGAAGTGAACCTGTTTATTTTTGCTTATGTAATTATTAAATAATTATTTTATAAATAAGTAAAAGTGGGCTGTTCGCCTTCTGCCTGGACATCAATATGGTAAAAATGGGTAATGGATGAGCACTACCCAGACTTGGGGATAAAGTCATTCATGTACACCCATAAATAATCTGTAATTATGAATCTGGATGGTCTTCACATGGTCACACATCTTCAGTGGCCATGTTTGAGGACTTATAAGCACAGAAAATTCCATCATGACTTCCTGCCCCCATCTGTCTGTTTTTTTTCCTGTAGAGTTTTGGCACTGCTAGAACAGGAAAGAAAAATGAGTTTGCCTTGCTAATGGCACAGAACATAGAAATATACATTTATATCAGAGGTACCTAAAAAGTTCACAGACTTTCTTCCACAGTGACACAGTATAATGATGTCAAGGTCTAGAGAAAAAGACCATGACATTAACAAGATGGAAGGCTAACTTAATGGAAATTCCATTGATAAAATGCCATCCTCACATAGCAAGTAATTGTTCTTTGGCTATTATACTCTTACCAAAGATGCAATATATCAGGGGCTTGCTCATCTAAGCATAACTCTAAAAGATTCTCAGAAGCTGCAAGTTGTATATCACCAAACCATGGAACATTAAAAGCAACTAACTTATTCATTAATTATTGTATTTCACCAGCTATAGTCAAGAATTATGACAGGCATATTAATCTAAAAATATTTTGAGTATAAGTCAACGGAATGCATTATTTTCTTATAAAACTGCCATTGGTTTTAGGAAAAGATCACTATAGATATTTGCTGGATTTGATTCATCTGGCTGCAAGGCATTGCAATTGCTTATACAATGCTGGCATTAATTTGGATAAGAGACTTTGCAACGTATAGCAATGCAAAGGGCTGCAGAACGGGATGAGATGGACTGCCTGTGGATGGCTACCTTCTATGGAAAACTAATGTATGAAACATCCCACTATTCAGCCAAGACGGGCCTGTTTTACATATGGTTGGGAACATCTTTGCGCCAGCTGGATGAGATCTGGGGTGAGCTTCTGTTCCTCCTCTGTTGCAGGTGCTTAGCCAGAGTGTGGCTGGGGACATGAGCCTTTGGCACAGGATGAAGGGCAAGAGCCCAAGGGCTTTTGGCTCTTTGGCTTTCAGCATTTGGCCCTGAGTGATCAGTCCAGCCCAGGAGCTGGAGTTGTGCTATGTATTATTGTCTTTATTTAAGTTATTTTTTTCCTGGTTTTTGTAAGCTGCTTTGAGTCAACAGTGGAAGAAAAGAGGGATATAAATTAATTAATAAATAAGTAGGCCATCCTTTTTAAATTTTAAAATGTTTATTAATATTTTACGAGGTTTACAACACAACTAGGAAATATTTAAACCCAGTGAGTTATAGTAATTGAATTTAGTGAATATACTAACAGTAAGTAAAACAGTAAATTGCATACATGCACATCATAAACAGCCAGAGTTGTCTATCAGTGCCAGTAAGCACTGCATGGCCAAGCACTGCACCAATCAAGGATATAACAAATCCATCCTATCTAGACGAGTTCCTTTTCAAGAAATCAGCAACTCCTTAGGGAGGTGCTGTGGCTCAGTGGAAGAGCTTCTGCTTGGCTTGCAGAAGGTCCCAGGTTCAATCCCCAGAATCTCCAATTAAAAAGGCCCGGGTAGTAGTTGATGGGAAAGACCTCTGCCTGAGACCCTTGAGAGCCGCTGCCGGTTGGAATAGACAATACTGACCTTGATGGACCGACGGTCTGATTCAGTAGAAGGCAGCTTTCATGTGTATTCCTCACAGGAGCAGGACTTTAATGGAAAACAAAAAACAGGTCTTAATTGCTGGGGATGAAGGAGGTTTTTGCAAAGGGAGAACAGAGCTCCCCAATTCAATCACTGAGCCATTACTTTGCCGAGCCACCTATTCACATTTCTTTGAATTTCACTTCCACTCCAAATGGCTCAGTGTTATCCACTTGTCTGTCAGTTTCTCTACCCGCCCCCCCACTTTCCTAGTCTTTCACAAATGTAACAAGTTGTGAGGAGTGGGAGGAGGCCAATGGCTGCTTCGGTGTTGGAACTAGTGCCCTTTTATAGTTCTCCAGACCCATCAACTAGCTGGAATTTTAAAATGGCCGTGCTGCCAGAGAAGGAAATAGAAGGAAACTTCTAATCAGTTTGTTCCTCTTCAGTAAAGACTTCAGAATATGATTTATTTACCAGAATAAATAAATAACCCAAATCCCCAAAGTTTCCATCAATAATGGAAAGTTTCAGCATGTTATTGCACTGTGCTAACTAGTCAAGGAGACCCGTAGCTTTAGCAGACCCTCTTGGCTTGGCTACCATCTTCCTTCATCTACTTGTTGAGAATGGGAAAGTATGACGAAGGGAAGAGAAAGCAATTGGAATCCAAGATAAATGATAACAGTGGAAAAAATCTGCCAGGCTGATATTTGGAGCCCAAGTCGTTGTTGTTGTTGTCGTCGTCGTCGTCGTCGTCTTCTTCTTCTTCTTCTTCTTCTTCTTCTTCTTCTTCTTCTTCTTCTTCTTCCTGGAAAAGTCTCAAAAGATCCAAGTCATCAAAATGGATAGGGTTGGCCATTAATGTGTACAGTTCAATGCATTACATACGATACATTATCGCTTTAAAATGGATGATATCAAAATAATTAAAATGGATTATATCATATTTGTAGAAATGTAATTATATATAGAATAATGGATGGATTAGAACAATTCCTTATTTATTGACTGACTGACTGATTTATGAACTGCCTTTCCCCATAAAAAGGCAGTTTACAACAAAAAGTAGCACTGCCTATAAAATACCAAATAAAATCACGTATCATATCATTTTCCCACAGACAACAATATCTTAACCAGCTTCTTGCCTGTTTAAACATAACATGTTTAAGATGAACATTAGAACATCAGCAGATCCCTGCTGGATTAGGCCAGTGGTTCATCTAGTCCAGCATCCTGTTTTGTACCCCTGAAGGGCCAGGGCCCCTGGAGGGCCAACAGATAGGACAGGGAGGCACAGATGGAGGTCTGTGAGTCCTATGAATGAGGATCAATGATAGTGACAAGTGAAGTCTTCTCTGTTCATTTGGACTGAAGCTCACCATTTGTGAGTGGTCAAACTGAAACCTGAAAAAGTAAGTGTAGATATGTTGCTCCTTCATCACCATTGCACCCTTCCCCTTAAATGTATTTCTTTTTCTTCCTTTCCTCCAAAACACTGCAAAACTTTTGGGTAGCACAAGGAACCACTGGGAAATGTGGCTTCATTCAGCAGAGACAGAAGTTTGGATTGTGCAGCCACTGTCAGCTTGGTTGAGGCAAGGGAAAGGGATTATGAGGAGATCTAGAGGGACAGGGAAATATGAACCAGACTTTAATTCAAATGAGGTCTGGCTTGTCTCAACCTGGATCTAGCATTTCTGAGTAGAGCGAGATTGATTTTCCAGGTGCCTTACTTATTCCTCAATAACATCACAAACCACTAAATATATCCAGTATAGGAACCACATACCAAAACTCCCATTTCTGATTGTTATCTAGGTCAGACCCACTGGTTAAGACAAGTGTCCTTTGAATGTTCAATAGACACCTCATACCTTCCACTGTACTACTGTCTAGCTTTATTGCACAACACTAATGCCAGATTTAGACAGTTTCAACCACACAGTTAGGATCAATCCTGTTAGTCTATCCCAGAAGGCTGCAAATGCCCATAAAAGAGCCCAAGGGTTTGCAAGCCTTTAAAGGTTACTAGTGTTGTGGGATGAATCCATAGCAAAGTGACTACCATGGTGAAAAGCCACATGGACAAAATCTTTTCCCATTATCAACAGTTCCTAACTATTACAATTGGCCACAATGTACGATGCAGATGTGCTATAAGAATAGAGGCAAGTGGTATATAGGTGCTTCAGGAACAGAGGCATATTCCTGGTACTGGTTTCTCAGCTGTGGCAGCACACGGATTGCTGTAGGAATTGTTGTCATAGTCATAGGAATTGTTTCCAGGTTGCTACAGCTTCCTGGAGCCCAGTTTACATGATATAGTCACCATTCGTATGGGTTCTACCGAGACACCAGGATGTTTGAAGAATGTCTAAAAGCCAGCCTCCACTGTCTTAGACTGATTTATGCCTTCTGCAGGTAACGTTTCATTACCCAATTGCTTCATCATACTCAACCTAATTCCATGCTACTTAAAACCCATCCTAAATTCACATTTTGGAATTTGGCTTGATCTTAATTTCATCTGACTCCACCTGTATACTAAAAGATTCATTTCCTTGCAATACCCAAGCAAGTTTATATGGCTATGGATAAAAATATTTTTAATGGTATACATAGTGTCCATATGGCTAAAAAGCTGTTAAATGTCTGGAAGATTATCCAGAGCAGCGTTGGAGTTTAAGCTTTATGTTCGTGCAACTATCATTATTTTGTTTTCAGTACTGTAGAATCAAGGCATAATAAGTGGGAAAAGATTAAACGGAGTTGTTATTATTGTACCTTAATTAATCTGTTACATACCTGCATTTTGATTATTGCATTTAGTCAACAAACCATTTTAAAATGTGTGTTATTGTTAGGGCATATCAGGGGAAATCAGTAGCTTTTAAAGGACTGAACAAGCCCCTCACTTTTATTTTTTTTTAAATGTAAATGTACTGTAACCCTTAGCCAACTGGCTAAGTACCCATCTGCTGGGTAGATGATCACTCTGATTATACGCAAAGATAGCAGTTCTCTATGGCAAGATCCTCTTTTATTTATAAAGGCTATGCATGTTAACTTCTGCTCTGATTAGATTCAGTAAAAGCCCATGCATGAATCAAAACAATATAACACATCATCTGTGTTAGCCTTTCATGCACACTACCTTAGAATTACCATAGAATAGTTCCCACCAGAAAAGAGTCCCATTAGGATTGCAAAATATATGGTTTAATTCTCTGTTTGGTAATTACTTTATTTCCACTTGATAAGTGGCACAACCAAATATATTGGTCCCCCCCCCCCCGTTGGCATTGTTTTGCATGATTTTCATCGGCTTCCATTTTGACTGTATGATTTTTCTTCCACATCTGATCCCTGTAATACTGTTGGTATGCACAAACATATAAAGATGCTTTTGCAGTGATCCCTTCATTTCATTTATCTTCAGGGCTCTAGTCGGGGGGGAGCTCTCAGGTATGGAGCTCCGGAAGAGAACCTCTAGGGGGTGGGGCGGTCACGTGGTGAAGCCCCGCCCCTTCTTTACCCCGCCCTCTGCTTCGATCCTCATTCCGTTTGGGAATGAGGATGAAGCAGGAGGGTAAGTAGCCGGGCCTTCTGACACACTTCCGGTGATGTCAGGGGGTGTGGCCTTCTGTCACTTCCGGTGATGTCAGGGGGCGTGGCATATGCAAATAAGTTATGCTAATGAGTTATGCTAATGAGCTCCGGCAGCTCTTTTTCTACAACAAGACCCCTGCCCAGGACAATGTCCTCAAGATTGCAGTCTAGGTCTTTAGCATTTCTAGCTAAAAGTGTTTCAGGTGGTTCAAAATCCAATAGAATTTGGAAGTGATCTTGCCTAAAACTTTGGAGAGCAACTGTTCATCTGACAAAACATGTTCAATGGACAAGTAATCTGACTCAGTATTAATGTTATGTTCAAAAGTGATCCCCATACTTAGGGTTGCCAACTCTGGGTTGAGAAATACTTGGAGATTTGGGGGGTGAAGCGTGGGGAGGTCAGGGACCTCAGCAAAGTATAATGCCACAGAGTCCACCTTCCAAAGCAGCCATTTTCTCCAGGGGGACAGATGTTGGTTGTCTGGAGATTAATTGTAATAGCAGAAGATCTCTAGGTGCCACCTGTTGGATGGCAACCCTATTTATGGTGGATTTCAGGAACTTTTTTACTACAAGTCTCAGTCTTAAGGTCCTATTTAAGGAGCTTATACTTCACAGGAGATCATCAATGTATAGATTTGTAGGCAATAGGAAGACCAATCTCAGATTAATAGTCCTTCTTTCTCTCATCTTTCTTTTTAAACTAAAAATCACACCTGTAGTTCTTTTAAATAGCTAGCATCTGTGAAGGTTGATTGGGTGAGCTTCCTGTACCAAAAGCAATTTATCCCTTGGGAAGGGGATCTCTTAAGAGATGCTTGTGGCAGGTGATGATACAATGAGGTGACTGCGAGGTTTCAGCTCTTTCACAGAACTATCTGGTATTTGTGTGTTTAATAATAAACTGGATGGCCACTGTGTAGATAACAAAACTGACAGGTCATTTTATTTGTTATTGTTTTAGTGGGATATAAGCTGCGGGTGTTTTCTTGGGGTGGGGGTGAGTGTAGTTTTATTCCAGTATGGATTATTTTAATTTCAAATCAGGAGCCGCCTGGGAGAAATCTGGGGGTTGTTTTATTTTGCTCTTAATTGGGAATGTTTTAAAATTATTATTGCCAGCTACCTTGAACTACGAAGGAAGGCAGGGTAAAAATGTTTAAATAAACAAACAAACAAAGTTTGCCACAAGGGAAGGGTGGGTATGAATATTTTAATAAGTGAACAAGTTGGTAGGGCCTCCCAAAGGATGAAGAAAATAGGGAGCAAACCTTTATAAAAAAGGCCTGATGAGGACTAAATACTGACCTGAATGGATTGGTGTTCTGAGAGTATTTGAGAGTCAGTTATAGGGAAAGGAAGGGGATAACCTGCTCAAGCTCCCCCCCCCAATCTTGCTGGCCTCTAAGGTACTAGTGGAGTCACATCTAGCTGTTGAAGAGCCTAAGTATCCTTCAGATTTTTAGAGGGAATGGATTGGCATTTCCAAATTGTCGTTCCTAAGATCCCACTATGGCAAATAATTCCTTTTAGGCCTTCCACTTGCAAAGTATTAATGGACAATTTCGTTGCAGAGACTCAGCTGTACTCGGTGCTTTAAAGAGGCGTTGTTCTTTAACTGGGGCAGCTTTTCTCAGAATATTCCCAGGGTGTTGTCAGAGAAGGGAAAGTGCCTGCAAAACACTCATCATGATATCAGCCAGCCAGCAAGCAACTGGACTCTGGCAACCCAGAAGCCAGATTCTACTGTCTGGTTTTGAAAGTCTGTTAGCCAGTGCTCTTGGGTGCCACCTATGCAACTGGGCTGGCTAGAGGCACTGCAGCTTGCTGCTTAACATGTTCAGGCAGCCTCATTGGTTTATCAGGTGATTCAAAGGACCAATGGCATTCATCTTGCCTTGTGAACCACTGGAATCTGCTTTGAGTTCAGTCTGGGCACCCTTGTTGTTCAGGTCTTTGTTGAAGACTTGAAATTATATATTTTTGTGTGGATTTTCTTGTGTTGCTTTTATTTGATTCTTGTTAGAGGCCTTCAGTCTGATGCTGTGAGTAAGGTGGTATAGACATTTTAAACACAAAAAAATGTTCTCGCCTCTTCAGTCAAAGCAGTCACCATGCAGTCCAAGCTGTCACAGTCAGAGTATTTCTGTGTGGTGGTTAGTTTGTTGCAGAGGTCATTCCTTGCAGTGCCACGGTTCTTAGGCACTGTTGAGAGGCACCTCACACACAGGCACACTAAAGGGACCTTCACAGCTTGCAGTCAACACTTCATCTCCACCAGAACTTGGCATTAATATGGTGCAAAAGGCATCCCAGGGGTATTGAAAGTACTACTGGAGGGGCTGAGGAATTTGGAGGCATCCCCAGGATAGTACTACACACTTAGTTTTTATCCAACTAGTCATGGTTTGAGACTGGCCAATTGGCAAATGGCTACTGCAATTCAATAGCAATAGCAACTCATGTAGGAAACTGCTGGGTTAATAACTACGAGCACCAGCATCGTATAGTGGTTAGAATACTGGACTAGTACCAGGGGCAATGACATTTAAATCCCTTCTCTGCCATGGACACTTACAGGGTAGGGTTGCCAGGCTGTGTCTGGAAACCAGTGGGATTGGGGGTGGGGGTGGCATGGAGAGTAGCATTGGTAACATTAGTCTAGGAATCACTGGAAACTCTGTGGTTTTCCCTGGCAGTGATGCCACAAACAGTGATTTTTCATCCCCCTTCTCCAGGGGGCAACAGCTGCAGTGGACAGGAGATCTCCCGCCTCCAGTGGGAATATGGCAACCCCATTACTGGATAACTTGGGGCCTGTTGCAGTCTCTCAGCATAACCTATTTCACAGGGTGGTGGTTGTCAGGGCAGAATGGAGGATGTGACAATTATGAGATAATCCACTTTTGGTCCTTATTGGGCAGAAAAGCAAGATATCAATAAAAATAAAACAACAGGTAAGAAATGGTCCATCAAAACCCCTGCCTCGCTTTACCTTAGTCTGCAGCTAAGGCAATACACGTGTTCTCAGCTGGTCTGGTTACACGTGCTTCTACCATTTTCCTCCCCTCCCACCTACCTCCCGCCTGGAAGCTTTAGGAGCCTCGCAATTGCCAGAGGTAAATATCTCCCCTCAACGATTGCATCCCCAGGATAGTACTACACACTTAGTTTTTATCCAACTGGTCATGGTTTGAGACTGGCCAATTGGCAAATGGCTACTGCAATTCAATAGCAATAGCAACTCATGTAGGAAACTGCTGGGTTAATAACTACGAGCACCAGCATCGTATAGTGGTTAGAATACTGGACTAGTACCAGGGGCAATGACATTTAAATCCCTTCTCTGCCATGGACACTTACAGGGTAGGGTTGCCAGGCTGTGTCTGGAAACCAGTGGGATTGGGGGTGGGGGTGGCATGGAGAGTAGCATTGGTAACATTAGTCTAGGAATCACTGGAAACTCTGTGGTTTTCCCTGGCAGTGATGCCACAAACAGTGATTTTTCATCCCCCTTCTCCAGGGGGCAACAGCTGCAGTGGACAGGAGATCTCCCGCCTCCAGTGGGAATATGGCAACCCCATTACTGGATAACTTGGGGCCTGTTGCAGTCTCTCAGCATAACCTATTTCACAGGGTGGTGGTTGTCAGGGCAGAATGGAGGATGTGACAATTATGAGATAATCCACTTTTGGTCCTTATTGGGCAGAAAAGCAAGATATCAATAAAAATAAAACAGCAGGTAAGAAATGGTCCATATTAAAGTCCAAAGGCAAACAAAGGATAATAGGAGGCACATAGCTTGCTGGAGTAAAGTAGTGAGGAAGCCATGAGGCTTACACATATTTAGAACAAGAACATTCATGTTAGAACAATGTGGTGCATCTAAGTGTTCCGTTCTTCCATTTTCTGATGATAGAAATGAAGGAAGGCTCCTTCCGTTAGAGGAAGGCATTCTTCTTAATAAAGTGAATCCTTAGATCCAACCCACTGTGCTGAGATAAACGTTCAGCATTTCAATTGTACCTCTGGGAGTGGTCAGGCATCAGGATACCAAACCAAGACATTCTGTGGATATTTACTCATATTTAAGTATTAGAAGCTAAAATGATCAAACTGAGGTTATCGTACTTTGATGACATTATAAGAAGACAGGACTCACTGGAAAATACATTAATTCTAGGGAAAGTTGAAGGCAGCAGGAAAAGAGATGGGTTGACTGGAAGCCTTGGCCCTCGTTTTGCAAAACCTGAGCAAGGCTGTTAACAAAAGGACATTTTGGAGTCATTAATTCATAGGGTTGCCATAAGCTGGAAGTGACTTGATGGTCCTTAACACACACAAGACTACTGAAATAAATGGGACTTATACATAAGCAAGTACGCTGAGGACTAAGGCCTTCAATATATCATTGCTTCACCTCTCTAAATTGATCTTTAGAAAGACAGAGAGATTCACTCCCATCAAGAAAGAAGTTTTTCCTCAGCAGAGCTGGAAAAGCAGAATAAGAAATGGTGATATTACAGAAGAGGAAATGTAAATGAGAATATATGTTCTTCTTCCACAAATGACTTCATGCTAGACTGCAATAAGAAAGGCAAATTCCACACTAGGTTTTATCAAGAAAGGAACTGAGAACAGAACTGCCAGTATAATAATGCCCTTTCACAAGTCCCTGGTGCAACCACTTCTGGAATATTGTGTACAATTCTGGTTGCCACATCCCAAAAAGGATATTGAAGTGCTGGGGGGGAAAGTGCAGAAAGGAGTAATGATATATGATATACGATAATAGCAACTGAATTTAAAGTGAGAGGACAGATTTATGGAGGATAAGTTTATTTTTGCTTATGAGGCTTGACAGGCAAATGGGATTTCTGGTCTCAGAGGCAGAAAGCCTCTGATTGTCAGCATTTGGAGAGCAGTCAGCAGGTGAGGGCTGTGGGCTGTGGTCCCTGCTTGTGGGATGCTTGTGGCATCAGACTGACCTTTGTTGGAATTAGGATACTGTATTAGATGGACCACTGGTCTGATCCAGCATGGACGGGCCCTCTCAGAGGTCCAGAGAGGCCTGGGCCACTTGTAGATTTTAAGGCCCCTGCAGTAATAAAAATATAAAAAATGATGACATATGATGCACATTAAAAAAATTACAAAATTTATCAAATCCCAAAAAGTGAACAAGTGTCTAGATCTGAGTCCCTACATGGATGTGAGGCCCAGGCCAAATGGCCCTCCTGGCCCCTGGGCCCGGCTACTCTTACATTCTTATGAAATTTGTTATTCATAATCTGTTTTAAATGTGGGAAGATCAGGTCAGATAAAGTGAAATTGGCTGGGAAATGGATAACTTCTTGTTTTCCAAAAGGGGGATGCAACTGAACGTTATACTCTGGGTCAACTTGTAAGTCCAGCTCTGCTTGTGTCTGAACATTTTTGATAGTTGTGGGAGGGGGAGAGTGGATGATATGCTTGAATTCTATTTCAGTGCCTTTAAGGTTGTGTTATGCATATTGCAATTGAAATGTATAATTTGAAGATGTGAAGAAAATTTAAATCCTAAAAAAACCTTTTGTGAATGTGTTATGCATTATAAACAATGAAAACCAGGTCTTACTTATTAACACTGATTTAAAAACAATTTTATAGTAATCGTTTGCAATAGTAATAGGGCAAAAGCAAGCAAATCTATTCACAGGATTGAAATATAAAATGAAACCTGGATACTTTGGTAATGCCATTTAAACTGACTGCATGTGTAAGCATTCTTTCTTCCATGATCCTAACGGAACAAATACAAGTTAAAAGATTGCAAAAAGCTATTAAAATGTGTTACCCAGCAAGATTGTTAACTGAGCAGTTATTTAGAAAAAGATAAAATGGGTTGCAAATAAGGTTTGCTTCTTATTATGGGGTGTGTAAAATGCCATAGGTTTCCTGAAATTGCAAAGTATCACCAATTACAGAACCCAGAAGAGGCTCTGTCCTCAGTGCTGAGCATCTGAGTAGGACTTTAGGAACATTCAGATCAGTTCATGTACATTATCTTTCTAATCATTACCATAAACATGGAAGGTAAATCAAAATTCTTATTTCCATAATACAACTGAGGAGTAGATGGTGAGCATTGTGAGTTGTTTAAGGCCATTGAGTGAAAGTGATGTTTGAACATAAGGCATCGGGTGTGAAAAAACTAATCTAATGAAAATGGATCCAGAGGAGTTAGCCATTGTTGTGGAGTGAGAGCTTCAAATGAGCAAGCATTGTTAGAGAGGCTCCTAGCAGCTACATTCAGATTGGCCGCCCGTGTAAAGCAAGTGTAAGTGATGCCATGCAAATGAAGGCTCCTAGCTACTATGTTCTTATTGGTTTGTTTGTAATTTGTGGGTGTGTTTGGGACTGGGGTTTTTGTATATAGTTGTGTCTCGCCGCATGTGTTGTTGTTCTTTAACGTTACTGAAATAAAGAGCTATGCTGAAATCAGGATAGCCTCTTGAACTCACTATTTAACAGCTGTGTTTGTCTGTTGCTGCAAAATAGTAAAAAGCCCAGTAGTACCTTTATTGCTACTGGGCTTTTTACTATTTGCATCTGACAAAGAGAGCTGTGTTTCTCAAAAGCTTATGCTACAATAATGTTTGTTAGTCTTAAAGGTGTTACTGAGCTTTTTACTACAAATGAGAATGGACACTTTTGATCCATCCATCTAGTAACACAGGGGGACAAGAAAGAGAAATTCTGGCCATCTCACAACAAGGACCTATCCTGATCTTATCATATTTAAGAGCATTCCAGAGACAGAAGGTGCAGCCATTTAGTATCAAGCAATGAAGCCACTAATTGGGACTTCTCAAGAGAGTCATCAGGGAACACTTAGACATATAGGATCTTGTTGTCTTAGTATTCCTACCAACAATAACCCATGCTCATATTCAAATTTTCTGCTATGAAGTCCTAGGGTCAGACTGAACCAAGTTGGACTGGTTTGAATTTCATGCCCAAATCCTAGCTTATTGAACTAATGCTACCTCCAATATGCCCTTGCCTAGGCCGGACTTCTTCCTGCACACTCCTTATTTGAAATATTTCCAGGACTTTTCTTCTCACTTTTGGCTCATTAGAGGGCATACCTGTTAGCTCTCCTTGCCCCCACCCTGATTTCTAAGTCAGGACAAAAAAGGACCTTGGTGTAGCTGTGTGCTTTAATGCTTTTATAGAATGCTTATATAGAACTGGAACGGCCTCCTCAAGCTACTGAAATCATCCAGTGATGGCAGCCCACAGCCCTCACCTGCTGACTGCTCTCCAAATGCTGACAATCAGAGGCTTTCTGCCTCTGAGACCAGAAATCCCATTTGCCTGTCAAGCCTCATAAGCAAAAATAATACATACATGGGGCAGTGATGTTCATTTGAATATGTTCTGCCCAAATATATATTCAGGTATCCAGGTGATATTCAGGATTCTCCAGGATACTGGGAAATGGGTACTGAAAAATCCTGGGAATATTTGGGATTAATGAGAAAGATTGAGAGCCAGCATTTTAAGGCTCCCAGGACTGTTTCTTCTTTATTTTTATAGTATGTCTGTATTTTCCCGGGACTTGGTATCAGCTTGCTGTGCTGGTTTCACTTTGAATCTGTCCTTTTAAATTGATTTTGTTGATCTGCAACATTGTGTTTTTTGCACAAGTTGCTTCATGTGGGGTTTGCTTTTTGAAATGGATTATTGAGTTCAACATTGCCTTCAATTATGAGTTGTATATCAGCTCAGATTCTTGGATTTTACATTTGTTAAGCTTGTATGGCTGTCCTATTCAGTTTGGCTTGGATAATTCTCTGGTTTGAGATTGGATTGGATTCTCGGGTTAGGCTTATCACATTGTCCTGCAGCTCTGCTGGAATTCCCTGGTTCTGCATTGGTTCTTCAAGCTTGTTGGTTCTGTCTGCTTTGAGAGGCTTGCTCTTGTGTCTTTGGCTGTTCTTTGCCCTTGAGAAGGATACATGGAGAAATTCCCCTGCCCTTTAGCAAACAATGGAAGAAGCCTGAGGGCACCTTGTTCAGCGGCCCATAGAATTGGACCTCTTGGTCCATTTCACTTGAAATTTGGGGATTGCTTAAAGGTCAGGCACCAACAGTGCTACTGCAATTTTGGTGCAATTTTCTTGAAAAACAGTCCCTCCAGCCATCTGGAAAGATTTCCCCATAGGAAATACTGGAGTGTAATAATATTGGAATCACCCCAAATATTTGGATCTGAATACCAAACTAGAATTTGGAAACCAGAAATACTGATTATTTTTTTTTACTCCCTGATATTCAGATCAAAAAAATACTGATTTTTTTTGAGCTGCACATCCCTACCATGGAGGTGATGCTTGGCAGGAAGTGTTCTGATTGGCTATATATCATGTCAGTCATGGCTGTTTCTGCAGATCCTAAACTGCTGCTCTCCCTTTGCCCTCTCAGGCCCTCTTGCCTCCCAAGGCTCAGGAAAAGAAAACTGAACAGAAAAATGCCATGATAACCATCAAATCACAAGGCTTCCACCTGCTCTTGAATGATGGAAATAATTCTGTCCCGATTTAGAACATATTTATTTATTTATTTATTACATTCGATTTATATACCGTCCTTGACCCCGGAGGGTCTCTGAGCGGTTTACATATATATATACTAGTTGATTCCTGCCTAGGGCCACAATTCATATGGGGGAGGGGCTACCTACCAGCACCCAAGCGGCGCGTTCTTGTTGTTCGGGCGGGTTTCAGATGTTGCTCAGATGTTGCTCCCGGCGCCCCAGGATGGGCCGATGGCTTCCTCCGGTGGGCTTTCCAATGGACTCCTCTGGCGTGCGGCTGCTACCAACTACAGCTCCGGCTTTCGTCCCTTCAGGCTCCGCTGTGCTGCATCGTCATGCCGCCACACTGCCACAGCTCCGCCTCCATCCGGCCTCCGTCGCCGCCGCATCCTCAGGTCGCCAACTGCTCCGCCGCTGCCATTACTGCCGCCACTGCCAACACTCCTGGCGCACGCCACCTAGGGGCAGGTACCCATTTGTCTACTTGCGATTACGCTTTCGAGCCGCTGGGTGGGCGGGAGCTGGGGCTAGGGCCGGGAGCTCACCCCGCTGGGACTAGGGCCGCGGTGGGTCTCGAACAGCCATAGTGGCTGTTCACTGATGTTGTTACTGCAGGCGTCTTACTGCCTGCGCCACCGCTCCCTTTAGAACATCAGAATATAATTCTGTCCCGATTTAGAACATTAGACAATGTTCATGCCAGATTGCAATTCATAAAGTTCTGACTGCAGTTTTCTAGTGAAATGTGCAACAAATACATCCACTTAATTTTAAGACTGATGCTCTGTCCATTGGATTTTAGTCCCTTTGTGTTGCAGTGCTATTAGTTTCAGGAATCCTGAGTTCATGTCCATTAATGGGGATCCTTTCATATTCTAATGTTTTCTCACCCAGTCCATCTTCCCCTTTTCTGATTTTTTCTAATGGACTTGTTTAATTGTTTTGGGGGGGAAACAGTGTTGAGATTCAATTTATATGGACTCAGTTAATAGAATTCAATTTATATGGAGCAGCCTCTCTGTCTTTACCCACTACCATTGTTTTACTTGAAAGTCCTTACTCTTCTCAGCTGGTATATTTCCACTTGTCTGATTAAAAACTGCTGCCATCAGAAATGAGGCTATTAGATGTTAAAGTTGATATCCAACTGGCTTTTAATGTCAAGGGGAGAAAGTGAGGGAATTAAGAAGTATATGCTGTAAACTCTTGTGCATTCTGGCTGCTGAGTGGCCTCAGAGGACACAGTCCTGACCCTTGGCTTTTACTTGCTGGTATTCTCAACACCTAGTAATTATCAGTGGGTGCATAGTACCTCGTTACAGGCATTGATGTATGCTGTAGAGTCTTCCCTTAAGTCAAAGCCCTGGTCCATGGAAAGAGCTGGTAAGAATCACCTCAGCTATTCAACTGTGCTGCAGCTTCACGCAATAGTCACTGTGTATGTCAAAATGGTGATCAGGCTAAAGATGTAGGTGGTCTTGGGGGGGTGGTATCCAGCCTGAAACACAAGGAGAGGAGTTAAATACGTCCCTCTGAAATCTGCTAATATGGCCCCTTGTGAATGGCTGCATAGAAGAACAAGCTTCGTAGACTGGGTTGCTAACTCTAGACGGGGAAATTCCGGGAGATTTGTGGGGTGGAGACTGGGGTGGGTGGGTTCTATTTTCTCCATAGGAACTAATTTCTTTTTAATGGAAGTCAATTGTAATTTCAGGAGATCTCTAGGTACCACCTGGAGGTTGGCACCCTTTTGTAGAGCTACCACCTTGTAGACGCTTTTCTAATGGTTTCTGTGGCACCTATATCCTTCATGGAATCAAGTTGAAGAGTAGGGATGCTGAGAACAGGTTTAGAAGGCCAACATGCTGTTTTCAGTAGCCACATTCACTCATGAGCCATGCCTCACAACTCCTTTCTTCATGACCATCCAATGCAAACAGTGTGCAGAATAACTTTATGGCTGCGTGGTGGCTGTGATGATGGGATGCCATTGCTTTCCACTTTGCAGCTGCTTTTACATCTGTGAGGTCGGTGGAAATTGCATTTTATCAGGATTATGGGTAGTTGGGTCAGGTAATTATGGTACATGACTTAGTGGGACAGGTGCCTATTGCTTCAATAAGTTTGTGTGGAATCGGTCCATTGGTTGCAAACAGGGACCACAATGTGAGCTACACCAGTGGGGTTCAAGCAGCACTGGGCAAAAGCCCCATGATGTGCATTTCTGAGGCACTTAAGCAGAAACTGCATGAATACCTGACTGTTGTCAAAGGGCGATCTTTGCATAACTGCATATTATACATGCATACAGTCTCATTTCTGGATATATTTAGGTCAGATGATACATAAATATGAGTGAGTTCCCCCCCCACACATTTGATTAACATGTTTTTTATTTTATGTGGGGAAAAGCAGAATGTTTTTGTGTAAAATGTAAATCACTGTGACACATTCTCACCTTCTTCGCTGGATGATATTAGTGACATTGGGAAAAGGGGGAAATGAACCTTTGAATCCTATTTTCTGCTATGTTATTGCAGATTTCTTTTCCTCTGGTTCTCTTCAATATCCTGTCTTAGTCACGGATATCATAGGCCCCCACAATACTGTTTAGCTCTTAATGGATATGGGGACTTTTGTGGCGTTCATATTGGTAGTAGCTCAAGCATTTCACAAGCATTCATGATTTAATTTTCTCCCAAATATCCCTTTAAGGTAATGAAGCCTCTCATTCTGAACAAAGTAGAAAATGAATCCATGTACGTTTCAGTGGTCTCTCCTATATCTTGCATGCCGTTGCTAAAAGGGGGGGGGGGATCAAGGACTTTACAGTTATGTACCAAAAAAATTATAATTGTTCATTTCATCCGCCAAGGACTCCTGACTCCCAGCACTCCTCTCTCTTGCAAAAGTTCCCAGGATAATAGTTCTGTAAACTATCCTCATTATGTAGTAGTAATCAAGTGAGCAAGACTGACTGAAGTTATGCACTGCCCACAGTGAAAATCTTAAAACCCAACACCGACCATGATCTGCCCCTTAGCTGCTGGCAATCCATTTGGGCTCCATGATGTATTGTTAATATATGGGAGCCCTAATTGCATTGGCTGACCAGATCACCTGGCTATTTCCTGGGCCAATATCAGAAATCCCATGGAGTCATAGGAAGTTATCTGTGAGCTGAATGACCAGTGATTGATGCTTCCATGTTTTTGATGCACTAGGAATGCCAGCCTCCAAGTGGGACCTGGGGATCTCCTGGAAGCTCATCTCCAGACTACAGAGGTCACTTCTCTTGGAGAAAATGGATGTTTTGGAGGGTGGATTCTATGGCACTGTACCCCAGTGGGGTCCCTGCCCTCCCCACGCTCCATCCTCAGATCTCAAAGAGTTTCCCATCCTGGATCTGGCAACTCTACCCCTCCATCCCTCACCAGTGGCCAGGGGGGATCTGGCAACCCTACTTAATACAAATACAGTGAGGCAGGTTTTGGGCAGCTACGTCAGCGTTGCATTAGACCTAAGGGGCAATTTACAAGTTAATCCAGGGGCCCATTTGTTGTCACTATACTGTTGTGCCATGATTGCCTCCTACACCATTAGAATGATGTGAAAAATGTTCTTTTCATGTGCTTGGTTTCAGCTAAGGCAGAAATAGCCAGAAAAATACTGAAAACACCAACGCACTGTGAGGAAAGGCTTCAGGGTGGGGTGGGGTGCTTCAGGGCTTACTTCCCTTCTTTGGATGAACCTTTTTTTTAAAAAGTCATGCCCACCACCTGAGCATCCAGAGAAAGGAAGAAAAACATATATATTGTCATGCCTCCCTGTGCCTGCTCTGCAAGAGAACATGTTAATTGCCTCTAAGGCAAGGATGCTTCCTCTTGTATGTCTGGTGCAATTTTGCAGGGAGTCTCCACTGAGTGAGGAGCACAGTATGTGAGAATTTCATCCACATTTGGAAAGAACATTGTACCCAAAAATGTTTTTTTTCCCCATTAGACTGATGAACTGCTGCCACTTTCTTTCATTCTTGATGGGGAAAAATGGATTTTTTAAAAAAAAGACAACAGAACTGATTCTGAATCAGAATGCCTTTTTTTGTGGACGCCTAATTTCTATGTTAGCATTCCTTGCACTTTTTCTCTTTGTCATTCTCAGGGTTAACAAGATCATTCTCCTGGCTGCATTCTCTTTCACTTAAAGCTGTTGCCGGTTCAGTAGCATTCCTAAGACTGTAGGTTCTTTTTATCGACATCTAGTGATGCAACTAACCTGCTGGTTTACAGCAACTGGGCAACTGGGCAAAGGAGGGAAATGTCTATGTTTTCATTTCTTTTCATTCTCACTGTATTGCCAAGATCAAAGATGTCAGATAAATTAAGTAAACACTAAAACTTCCACTCCACCTCTGATGTTTGCATCACCTTCCAAAAAAGGAATCTTTAATGATAACGCTTGGCACCTCCTTAGCGTTTTATATTGTTGTCAAAGGACCAAATAAATATCCTCACATCATTCTTTGGAGACATAAAAGCAAATCTCATTTTCCAGAAGGGAATCTGCCATGCAGGGAGGGTGGGGTAGAAATCAAATAAATAAATAAAATAATTGTTCCTTCCTTTGTCTGCAGCCCTCAGGCCTCATTAGCTCTTCAGAGATGATAGAGATGGATGCTGGCATTGCCTACTTAGATATCATGGGAAGTTATCCACTTCTATGAAACTCTAGTGGTGAGGGCTTGGGAGGGTTTGCCACAACCAACAGTCTTCCATGCTGGGAGCCTGTTTCCTTTCTTCTGTATAACTGATGGGAGCCATTGCCACAGAGGAAGAAGTAGATGGACTGGAACTAGGGGAACAATTTTCATTGTAAAGTTTGCTCCTGTGCTTCGGATATTGATGGGGGTTTTTTTGTATGCGGAAAAGAGGATAAGTATTGCCCTCAAGCATGACCAGCTCTACATTGCACAGAACATGGCATTTCCATTGAAAATGGTTTTCATTGTAAAGTTTGCTCCTGTGCTTCAGGTATTGGTGGGGGGGTTTTGTATGTGGAAAAGAGGTTAAGTATTGCCCTCAGGCATGGCCAGCTCTAGATTACACAGACCATGGCATTTCCATTGAAAATGTAAAACCTGTGTTCATTCCATACCTTTTAGACCTATGTCCTTTTGGCTCTCGACCAATGCACCCCATCTTTGAACAATATCTTCACCTGTGAAGTTGGACATTCTTGTCATTCTCAGACTGAGCATGAAATAGAAATCTATTTGTGTTTAGCCATAAGCCATTACAAACCAAGGATTAGAGTAAAATATAAGATATAACAAAACCATACTATCAGAATAAACTTGAATCAAAAGGTATCTGCGAAGATCAATATTAATTAATTCCCATAAGAACAGTGTTAGCCTGTATTTTCTTTGCAGCCAAGGCATATAAAAATATTCTATAGGATATGTTGGCGTTGAAATCAGCTAACAAGAATACAATCTTCTCAGAAGCAGAGTAGAAACATAAGTCTGATAGAATCCTGGACAGAAATTTTAACCTAGGTTGGGCATACATCGAGCATTCAAGAATATAATGAGGAGGCTCCTTGATAACAGAAGAGACACAAATACAAAAGCACTGTTCCTTAGGTGTTCTACTGTAGTGGCCTGCTAATACGGCCATTGGCATTTATTTAAAACACAATGATGTGAAGGGCTGCTTTCAGGTTATGATTATCTATACTAACTTGGTAGGAGGATCTGTGAGGCTTAGTCTTTGCCCCGGGAGGTGCGCCACCCCTTGCTGTGGCTGCCCGTGGTGCCAGACAGGTAGGGCTGCCCTGAGAACGAAGTCGGAGTAAGGAGAAGCGAGGCGGGAGGGGATCTCAGTCAGCCAGGGGACGAGGTTAGCAGTACCTCTGATGTCCCTCTGTCTGCACAGCATGGACTTCAAGCCACTCGAGGCTACGGGAAGTACGTCTGATGGTTCTGTCTCTCTCTGCGCGTCAGTCTCTCTCCCAGTCTCTGCTGTGTCTCCTTCCTCCTTGACCCTTTCACCTCCACTTCCTCTTATCCCTGTCCCTGCTCCCAGGACTGCCCCACTGCCCAGGAAGTTCCTCCCCTCTGAATGCCCCCCCTCATAGCCCTAGACGCTCGTTCAGTGCCAGGGGTTGGGCCATCTTCCGGTCGGCCACTGTGCAATGCAGTGGGTGCATCAGGCCATGCACTTTGCCAGTCTCCCGTCGCCACAGTTCCCCCATTGGGTGGGCCCGGCCGGGGTGGTTTCTTGCAATTAGGGGCCGGTCCATCAAGTGGGCCACCTGTCCCCTGAGGCCCCCGGGGCAGCCGTCGTACATGGCCAGGAGAAGCGGCAAGCCTCAGAGTTGCACTGGTGTCGGCTTCCATCCCGCTCGATCCTCCATGGCCTTGACGCGTCTTCGGATGTTGGGATCTCGCTTGCTGGTGGGGTGCTGCTGCTTCTTCAGGTGAGTGGTGTGTTTCTGGGGCTCCTGGGGAGGGGGCATCCCATCCCAGTCCTGGGAGACTGGGGCTCTGGGCCGGGAGACTGGGACAAGATCTAAAATGGTTGTCCTTAAACAATTTGAACTGTCATTCTCAGCTACTTCTGCATCTGGGCCTCAACACAGAATATCATCTATTGATATGGGTTAGATTGCTTCTAACCTACACGAGGCCATATAATTGTATTAGTTCTTTGTTTCTTGCCCCTCTCCAAAGCTATTCTATTCTGGGCCTCTAAACTCCCTTCTGATATGTTTAACAAGAGACTATACCGGCTCCGGCTCTGGTAAGCAGAAAAATCACCCATTATCTTTTTGGTCAAATCCAGCAGATGTCCCACTGTTTCTGGCCAGATCTGTGACACTAGATTCTAAACCATAGGTGAATCTTGTTTAGAATCCCAGTTTGTGGAGATTAATGAAATGCTAATTTGTATAGGTGCCTATATCCCTGTGTCATTGGAAACCAGAGTTTATTTCAAATCAAGAATCCTTAATTGTGCTCTGTGCTAGAATGAAGTATGGGGGACTATGCAGTACAAGAATCTAGCTTCATTCATGCACGGGATGTTGAATGGTTGAGTTAATGTCATGTCTGAATGCTATCCACATGTACAACAAAGAAATCTAGAAATCCAGCAATTTACTACATATTTGTGAAGGTGCTGACTTTGATTCCTTTATATACCTGCCATAGAACAACTGTGCAGTTGACCCCAAAACCCCTTTAGCATCTTCCAAAGTAATATGAACACATATGACCAATATGCACACAAACATCAAAAGCATAATATTTATATGCAAAATCCTTTCCATTCCCCCCTTTAATTTCCCTTTCTATGATTGCCTGTACTGAAAGGTAGTGGGTTGTATGGAAAATCCTTCTTGCCATCTATCTTCTTGTCAAATGTGGGTTTATTTGCTTCACTGCACTGTATTAGAAAACAAGAATTTAAATTGCACTACTTATTTGTTTTTCAAAATTGTGTCATATGGAGTCTAAGAGTACAGGAATTAGTTGCTCATTATCCTTATCTCTATTGAAAGGGAAATAGGCTTAACTAAGAATTAGTGAAAATAGTATCAGTGGAGATATAACAAATGTATAACCTATGTCACATAACTCTTCAGGCTGCTACTGAGGTGGAAGATAATGGCTACTTCATTATTCATTTTTTTTAACATGAATTACTTCGATCTGGTTTTTCCCCCCCAGAGTGTCATCTCACATTTGTTAAATTGGGATGTCATGGTTAGCCAGCAGATTTTATTTCCTGCACAGATATTGTAGATCCACTATGTGAACAATTATCCTTAAAATTAAAACTTTTCATCTGTCTGATTCAATTGGATATATTTTCCGTTAGGGGAAAAATATGGCTTGGATCCCATGGAAAATCTCCACTGATTGAAAGAATCCTTTACCTCCCTTCTCCCACAGAAGTTCAAAATGCTGCTCCTGAGGAACAGGGGACCACCAGGACCAGCATGAAGAGAAGGTTGAGGGTCCACAGGTAGAAGAGGGGGAATTGGTGAAAATTCCCCAGCTTTTTGTTAGTGGAAGCTTTCTGCTGGATCTAATTCATTGATTGCAGAATGTGCAAATTCTTGCATGAACTAGATGGGTTTTAAGAATGGTAATGTGTATCTGAATACACATCTGAATGTATTTCCCATGGAGAGAAAAGGACAAGATATAATGGGTGTGGCCAAATACTGCCTCCTTCTCCTATTTAGGGTGGGTCTTGAGCTTACCATGCTGTTCTTTTCTGGATATTTTTGAGCTTTGTGTAGCCATGTCACAGGCCTTTGGACACTCTTCCATTTCCGGGCTTTCCCATGACTCACCAAACTGAGGATAACATTTCATGCATCTGACAAAGTTGGCTGTATTCCACAGAAGTGTATATTCAATTTATATTATACTAAACAAGGTGAGCCATGACTCTGATCCAGTAGGGCTCTTCTTATGTCTATTTGTATGTCATTTTGCCTTGCTTTTTTGCTGTCTGACAATCCTTTTGTTTCTTTTATTCCATGTACACATGAATGCCAGTTTTACATTCTACCTCATTTGTATGCAATTGATGCAAGCATCAAATTGAAACATGCATGAAGAAACCAGAATCAGGTGTGAAAATAAAGACTTGTGATTTCCTTTATTACAAAGGAGAAACAAAATCAATACAAGGGTATTGGAATGAAACCAGGTAGCTTTTGAAATTTGGTCTTATCCCTAGTGGTTATTGTTGGACTAAGACTAGTGATGCCAGGGTTCAAATCTACACTCACCCATAAACCTTATTAGATGACAGTGGCCAGTGTCTCTATGGCTCAGTGTAGAGTTCATGGGTTTGTTTTAACTATGGTTAATATATGAAACCAGGATTTAGCTCAGAGAGGATGTAGTGGCTTCCATGGAAGTTATATTCATTTCCCTGAGAACATGGGGATATTGTGTGGTGTTCAAATTGTAATATACATTTTATTGACTCTCCACTGTTACCTTTTGGTATGTGCAGAGTTTGAGATCATTTTGTAATAAACTGTTGAAAAAAATCAAATAGATCATCTTCAGTTATTTCTTAACTTGAAAAAAATGTCCTGAGGCTTCTGCAAAAGTTTGTTAGCATTTTTTATTACACTAGGTAAAAATTCTTCCTAGATGATTATCAAGAACAGCTCGACTTCTATGGCATCTTCCTCTTTCCAATGCTGTGAGAATTCAGTTCTGTGCTAACATAGATGGTATTTTAGAATCTTCCCTCAATCCACCTTCAGGCACAATAACCTGTATACCTTCTATAAGCGTTAACTAGGATTCCAAAATTCTTCCTCAAGGGGAGAAGAGGAGGTGATACTCTCGATTTTCTCTTACAAATCCTCCCGAATCGAGGTGTGCCAAACAGACACAAACCTCCCAAGAGAAATTTGATCTACAAACTCTGACGTTTTACAAACAGAAATGATGTAATAGATTCAGGTGGGGTATCTGTGTTGGTCTGAAGCAGCAGAACAAAGTTTGAATCCAGTGGCACCCTTAAGACCAACAAAGTTTTTTTTCTAGGTGTAAGCTTTCATGTGTATGCACACTTCTTCAGATACCGTTCTTCAAATATCTGAAGAAGTGTGCATGCACACAAAAGGTTATACCAGAAATAATGTAATGTCTATGACTGACTAAACAAAGAAAAAAGAAGATACTATAAATTTGAAAATTCAGCATGTATTTTAAAAAATATGCATGAATTCACTCAAGTGGGGTGGGAATTAGCCTATAAAGACCTGAGTGCATAAAAGCAATTTGTGAGTTCAGTAAGAATGCCTTCTATTGAGGCACAGCATGCATCCTTGCCAGAAGCATGTGATTAAGGTGCAATCCTGAAATGGCTGAATAAGCCAGTCTCCTGCAGAGGCAACAGGAAGTATAATATGTGAACAGGCAGCATCTTTGTGCTTTGTGATTCATTCCTTCACTTATTTAAAATGTTTCCACCACCACTTCTGCCCAAAGAAGGCTCCTGGCTGTGGTGGAAGGCTCCATCATTAGTGGACCGAAACTTTTGAATCCACTCCATGCTACTCTGAAAACAGCTGATAATGTTCAATAAAGTGTATGAAAATTATACAGCCCCCCAAAGTATAATGCATAGCCACAATATGAAATTTCGGAATGCTGGTTATGTTATTTATAAATTGCTATAGTTGTTTTCAGATGTGGCTGGAATATCAATCTTTGCAGATGTTTACTATTCCTTTCATAATGGAATGATACTGACCTCTCAGTCTGAGGGTTGTTCCCCCCCCCTTTCAGTGAATTCGTGGAGATCTTTTAATTTATCATATTGATAGATCACTGCAGAAAGTTTGAGAAGGGTTCATTGCTTAAAAAATTATGTCCATGTTTGAAGCACAATAAGATTTAAAGTTTCAGTTCTTTTTCATTGTCTGGTAGCAAATGAAAAGATCCTCTTCTCAGTTGGTGCAAAAGGAAGAACAGCAGCTGTTTGTAGCTCTGTGTAAAATACATTTTTGATAAACGTGTTATGGCTTTGCTCATTATTACATTATCACATATGATATGATTCCCATGGAATTCCCCCTCCCCTCAAATCTTAACAACTGCATCTGGGGTTGCATTTGCCTGACGTAAGTAGGCAGACTCCAGTTGGCACTCCCCTGTCAGCATTCAGTGCAGCGGTGGGAAGGGAAAGGCAAAACATGATGCCATGATACCACTTCCAGATATGAACTTGCAAGTGATGTTGCTGCATTGGGTAATGCTCTAGGAATTTCCCCAGTTTCTATGGTAAATCTCTTTTACCACACATTTTGAGGGAAATCCTAGAATGTTGCACATTGTGGTAATGTCACTTCTGAGTTCCTAGGGATACTTTGTAGTAACTGCAGCCCTCCTTACAGCTTCATGACCTCTGTGGTCACTTCAGTTGGATGTACATGAATCTCAAATTCATAGCTGACACATTAACTTTGACCTTGTAGCCAATGGCAAGCCATTTGTTTTTGTTGACTGCAATATGAGTATGTATGCAAACTATGTGGTTGGCCCAGGCTAGCCCAACCTTGTCAGATCCTGGAAGCTGTGCACATCGACCCTGGTTAGTATTTGGATGAGAGATCACCAAGGAAGTCCAGGATCACTACACAGAAGCAGGCAATGGCAAACCACCTCTTAATGTTTCTTGCCTTGCAAACCATACGGGGTCACCATAAGTCAGCAATGAGTTAATGGCATTTTCCAGCACCTCTACCACAGTAACTACAGACACAGCCTGGGTTTCAAGGAGTTTGCTCATGTGGGAAGAATTCCCCTACTGAACTTAGTGAAATTTTATTTATTTATTTATATCAGCTGGATATTAGGAAAAACCTTTTCATGGTCAGAGTAGTTCAAAGGTGGAATCAGCTGCCTAGGGAGGTGGTTAGCTCCCCTTCACTGACAGCTTTCAAGAAGAGGCTGGACGAATATTTGTCAGAGATGCTTTAGGCTGGTCATGCATTGGACAGGGGGTTGGACTAGATGGTCTGTATGGCTCCTTCCAACTCTATGATTCGATGATTCTATATTCTGCCCTCCCCGTACACGGGCTCAGGGCAGATCACAAGTAAGTTCTAAAACACATAAATACAATATTACAGAATAATTAAAAACAGTTTAAAGCAACATACATTGAAACAGGACACACTATTTATCTCTGTACATAGTTTCCAAGCTGCCACCATTGGGTCTCTGAGATCTTCTTAATCTGGGCCGCGCAGAGGTGATAAATTTCAACTTCAACCTAAGCTTCAAATGCTTCCTTGGTGTCAGATATCAGTGCCATACTTGCCACAGACTTCGTGAGGCAGCATGTATTATATCTCGAGGTCTTTTGCAGCACAACAAACATGTCCATTGATTGAATGAAACTGAAACCTAATGCTATTTGCACAATTTTTAAACAGAAATGAACACTTAACTAAGATTTATGTTCAACAATTTTTAATTAGAAAGTCCTCTGAGGTCTAGTTTATTGAAATCCATTTAACAATGTGCACAATCTATTTTTAATTGAGAGATCAGGCAAACTCAGTTTATTTAAACAGATTACTTTGGATAAATTTCATTTTTTTCTTCAATTTAAAGAAGATATCTTACTCCTCATGGACCTTTCAATTTTTTTTACTGATAACAGTGGTGATTATGCAAGTTTAGAGGGTTATAGATCTAAGCCCAGCAGGATAAATGCTCTTTTTTCCTCCAACAAGCCAAGGGCAGGCAGTTGTGTGTTGATTGCCTTGCCAATCCACCAGTCATCTAGGCTGGCAAAGCAATTATTCTCTGTGTCCTGCTATTTCTCTCTAAAGACCAGTTCTCGTTTCTATACGTCAATTACTTGTACTAGTCTATGGATACCCAAGTGCAGATTTGTACATGCCGCCAATCAAACCAAAGTTCATAGATGCAACTGTTTTAAGTGTGTTGCCATTTAAAAAACATGTAACAACTAGAACTGGACCTAAACTGGTCGTGTATTTTAAGAAGGTATTGAAGAATGGTACATTTTGTTCTTAGTTATCCCTACCAGTTGACTTTAGCATGCTTTGAAATTGGACAAGTGACAGTTTTTAAATCTATTTTATGAACAGTTTGAAGATTTATAAAGAGAAAAGGTAAAAAAAGAAGATAAAAATAATTCTACAATACAGGAAGCTGTGTATGTACTAATATCTACCTTATACCTTGCACTCATTCAGTGAGTCAGTAAGGAAAGACCATGTTGTTCTTGTTTTCACATATTGATGCAATTCCTTTCATACTGAAAGGGCAATGCATACATTTGCGCTTGGGTACTCGTACAAGTTGGCCTCCGCTGAATCTGAGAATGTATCAATGAGCTTTATCAGTGTGCTTAAGATGACAGGGAAGAAAGCATGGATGGGTCCTTGAGTGTGAATCTGATAGTCCTTGGATATGAGTCAACCCTTGTGATATGGAATGCTGTTGTTCAATGAGTCAATCAATCACAAGATGTGTTTGCTGAATACTTCTCGAGAGAAAAGAGAAATTCATGGGTATATTTCTGATTATTTAGACTATGGACAATAGACTTATCAGTACAGATTAGGATCACAAACTATTTAAATGAAATGTCTTTGTGAACCACAGTAACAAAAATGCCCTTGAGGTTTAAAAATGACAAGCATGAACCAGTCAAAGGTGAGCACTTATAGGAACACTTTATACCTTCCCCTCTGAAAGTTTCACTGGATTTTAGACATCCAAACTACATTCCCAATGTAGAATCAAGGGTCTGCCATAACTTTCATTCTTTCAAGTGTTATTATCCCTCTGTGTTACCAATGTGCATTGATAAAACACTGCTAAAAAAGCAATTTTGATGGCAATTGCATGTTTGGCTATATCTAGGCATGCTGAGAACCTCACAGCAAGCATGTTTGCTAGATGAAATACTTTGCTGGAACTCCCTCTATCACATGTGACACAAGATCCTAATCAGATTACTCGATGTTCCTGGTGAAGTTGACAGTACCTTGTCAGTGATCTTTGCAGATTATGGCTATTTTGGTCATTACATTGACCACATAGGCTACTAACTCTTTTCCTCCAGAACCACAAGCAGATCATTAGCTCGGTTGATGGGCTGTCTGGATGCAAGGTTGCCAGCTCTTGGAAAGCAAAAATCTGGCAATGGGCAAGCCAGGGTTCTCTGACCGACGAACAGTGCCTAGATCAGGTCCAGTGATGCAAGTAGTGGGGACAAGAGGTGGAGGTCAGTGGAGGCAAGGGGTAGACCCATGTGCCAAGGAACAAAACTGAGGGTGGTCTAAGGCTGGAACAAAAGGGTCAAGGAGCAGAGCCAACCAAAAATACTAATCCATCTCAGGTGCACAGCTCTTTCCTTCTCCTTTCTTCTCTTTCTTTGCGCCTTTTCTTTTTCTTTCTTTCTATGACTGACAGTCATCAAGAGGGAAATGGAAGTGGAACAGGAAGCCAGATACACCCGTTGCATTTAGGGCAGTTGCTTTTGAAGCATAGAGAAGCCTGGGCTAAAAACAAAAGTTAAAATGGGCTTCAAGGCTAGGGTGGCAGTGATCTTAAAGACACAGAACACTCCTTTGACTTAAAAAGTGCTAAACAATTTAAAATGCTTCTCTCTTAGGGACAAGTTAGGGTGACAGCACAGGCACGACCACCACAAGGACACCACTGCCATTTGAGAGTGATTTTAAAATGCCATGAGGGTTCAATCCTGATTGGTCCTGCAGCATGGCACTCTTGTCATCCCCCCTCCCCGTGTGCCCCAGTCAAGTGCTAAAACAGGTGTAGGGTGAGGTGTGTGTGCAGACATTTTGGCATGGGGAGGGAAAAGAGAGCCTTACCCAGCCATGCTGCAGACCCAATCAGGTCCCCACAGCATTTCAAAATCATTTTAAAATGTCATTGGCATCCTCGTGATGGCTACAAGGATACAATGACATCTATTTTTGCCCTTCTTTTCTCTATTATAAGGAATAAGAAGAAGAGATTGGATTTATACCCTGCCCTTTACTCAGCATCTTAGGTTTACAATCTCCTTCCCCTTCCCCTCCCCACAACGGACACCCTGGGAGGTAGGTAGGGCTGAGAGTGCTCTTTCGAGGACTAATCTTGAGAGAACAACTCTGAGAGAACTTGTGACGCCAGCAGCTGCATGTGGAGGAGTGGGGAATGAAACCCAGTCCTCCCAGATTAGAGTCTGCACTCTTAACCGCTACACCAAATTGGGGAAAAATTGCCAGCTGCCTAGAACGGGAAAAACCGGCCAGCTAGTAACCTTATGTGGAGGGCAAAGTAATAGAACCATCTTCCCAACCCATTTTTTTCCTATTGCTGTCAAGTCACAGCTGACTTATGGTGACCCAGTTGGGTTTTTCAAAGCATGAGACATACAGAGGTGGTTTGCCATTGCCTGGCCCTGGAATTCCTTAGTGGACTCCCATCCAAATTCTAACCAGGGTAACCCTGCTTAGCTTCCGAGATCTGACAAAATCGGGTTAGCTTGAGCTATCCAGGTTAGGGCTCCTAGCCCATAGCAGAGAGGAATAATTACAGGCTCAGCAGTACTTCCTGATAGACAGTGTTGTCATCCTGAGGGATTTCCCCCCCAGCCTCAAACCCATTAATAATGGGGAACATCCGATTGATGGAGGAACAGCTGACTTTGTAAATTAATCAAATAATATATTTTTTAAAAAAATTCTGTTGTCAAGATTTGGCATATTAACATATTCCTGTGTTTAAATCTGAAGTTAAAAATAGACTTTTAAAAGAGATTTTATGCATATTGTATCAATGAAAAAAATAAGAAGAATGGAAATTAATCAAATAATATATTTTTTAAAAAAAATCTGTTGTCAAGATGTAGCATATTAACATATTCCTGTGTTTAAACCTGAAGTTAGCATAGACTTTTAAAAGAGATTTTATGTATATTGTATCAATGAAAACAAATAAGAAGAATGGAGTCTGGTGCAGTGAAAAGGAAGGGAAGCCTCAAATGAACACTCAAGTTTCATGCGTTCCAAAGGGCATGGTTAGAAATGGGCCATTGCCTGGGATGAACTGATGTGAAATAGATTCTTGGCATAAAGAGACAGGGAAAGTACTCAGTGGAAGCCTTTTTTTGCTTATATTTCCAGAACTGAAACAGCAGTTTGGAAGGATTCTTAAACTAGGTCATGTTAAAGAATGGTTTCTTCATTTGGTGCATAGTTTCTCTACAAAATAAGAGATTAGATCATTGCAATCTGGAAATGAACAAAAACCACGTGCGTGGCTAGACCAGTATGGAAATGAACAAACACGACCTGAGTGGGGGGGAGGGGTTTCAAGCCCACCTGGGTCTTCCTCCTCCTGCCAACAGGCTCCTTCTATTCCCTTCTCTCTCTAGGTATCAAGCTTGGGAAGAAGAGCCCAGCTGACAATGTGCTTCCCAGCCCTGCTTGGACTGATGGAGACTAAATAGCTTCCTTCAGCCCCTGCAGTCTCTGCCTCCCAGTTCCCCTTTCTGCAAGACTACTGCATCTTTCAGAATGCCCACCCAAGAGGCCTCATTTTCTTCCCCAGGCTCACTGTGGCTGCTTGGGGTGGGGAGGGTGCTCCCTTGACACGTTCCACTGGGCTGGAGGCAGCTGTGGCACCAGTCCATTAACCAGCTATGTCTGGCCCTGCTGGCTAGCTTGAATGCAGCCACCCAAATGTCACCGGGCAACAGGGTAGGGGTGACCTGAATGGAGCCAGAGATGGGTGCCAATCCTGGCTCTGGATAAGCATGCAGCTTTTCTTGGGACCAATGGTTTCATTCCCTGCTTTTCCTCACTTACAGAACTGTTAACATTTTCTTTTTAAGTGTGCATTTCTCACCTAGAAGAATCATATTGTTACATGTACATTCTATCATTCTGTATGCTGTAAAATATTCCATACACATTCACCTTCCAAATATTGCAACTTTCCGAACTTCTCTGTTTTTCAGTCTGGTAAAGAGCTAGCATTCTACTACCTAAATAGGTACATTAGTAAACATGATCCATTATTAAGCTGTATATCCGGAACTGAGACAATGTGGGAAAATGGGGTCTTTAGCACTTTTTAGCTGAAGGAATAGGTAGGATACTAGGTATTTGTCTGTGACGCAGCTAAGTCACTTGAGTTGGCAGCTCTTATATAATTAAATTTGTTCCTAAAAGCAATGGTGGAGCAGTGCATACGGTACTATGAATATTTGTCAATGAGATTAATCATCACAATAGAACTTTCATATCACTAGGGTTACCAACCCCAAGGGAAGGCTGGAGTTCTCCAGATATTACAACTAATCTCCTGGCTACAAGGATCAGGTCCGCCCCCCCCCCCGAAGGACCCGGCCACTTTGGAGAGGGGACTGTATGGCATCACATCTCTGCTGAGCTCCATCCCCTCCCAAACTCCACCCTCCCCAAGTATAACCACCCCAAGTATAACCCCCCCCCAAGTCTCCAGGAACTTCCCAAGATAGGGTTGGTAGTCCTACTTAATCTTAACACAAATACAATCCTCGTTAATGGAGAATGTTCTCACAAGGTTTCATAAAACACTCAATAATATAATATATGTGAACCAAACTTTTGGATAATTTATACTACTAATTTAAGCCATCCATGCTTGATCTCACACTGTTCTGGTTGACATCTAAGCCTGATTAGACTAGATTACAGGGCTCATTGTCACACTAGCTATGGTTTACTAGTGTTATCAACATACTGTGTAATCCCACCTGCCCCAACCACAGAATGGTAGAAAATGCAGACATCACACAGAGTGGCATGGGACACATTCAGGTAATTTGTAAACAGAGCCTAATATTCAAGTTAGCAGTAGGTCAATATATGATGAACAAGGACAGTGAACTGAGTAAATTAATATGGTGTAGTTGCTAGGGTATCAGGATAACTTTGGGGAAATAAAATTCAAATCCCCCTTTCTGCTATGCAGCTCATTGGGGGGGGGGGGTTATGACAGTCACTGGCTTGGATTCTGCCTCCTGCTTCTGCAGTTCTGCAGTTCTTCATGCATTACAGAGGTAGTTCTCCACAGTGAAGTGCACAGAAGCATTGAGTACCCAAGGAACATGCTCTTCAGTGGAGGACCACCTCTGTGGTGGAGAACAGCTGGGCAAGTAGAGGCAAGGCATGGGATCCAAACCTATCTCTCTGCCCAACCAAACTCAAAGGTCTGTTGAGCAGAAAGAATGGAGAGAGGGAACCATGAGTTCCTTGGAGAAAGTGCCAGGATGTGCATAAATGCATAAAAACTGACAGCCAGTATTTTCATATGTGAAAAAATTGTCATTACCTTCCTAATCAACAGATACATTAACAAATGAAACTGGAGTAAAAATGGTGCGTTATGTATAGACAGCATGTAAGCAGAATAAAAGAAACCAACAAATCAGAAACGGTTACCGTAATGGGCAAAAAAGGGGTTATAACACAAGAAAAAGTGAAAAAGGGCACATTCATACTTTCCTAATTAGCATTAAAATTGTGTGTGAGAGAGTGTTAAGTGCAGTCAAGTTTCAAAGTGTCCTATCATTAACAGCCTTCCTCTGGTGTTGCAAACTGAGGGCCCTGGCTTCCTTAATTGAGTCAATCCATCTCAGGTTGGGTCTTCCTCTTTTCCTTGTTAGAGTAGAACATCTACTCTGCAGAGAGAAGACTTGTTCCTCTCTTCACTGTTAATTTTCCAAAACAAACTATGCTAGGAGGTAGTTTGTTTTTTTAAAGTTTGTGAGATCAAAAAGTGTAGGAGTGAATCATACATGGATAGGATGAAAACAGGCATTTTCCTTTATTAACTTGAGCACTTTTTTGTATTTTGTCTACATTCAATACATTGCTCAGCAGGCAACTTCAATGCTTTGGCAGGCATTCTGTGGCTACTGCTCAGGACTGAGGGTCAGTCCACCACACATGCATGCTCATTACTATTCAGTACAATATCAAGAGATGCCTCTGTCTGTAAAACAGACATCATTGATCCAACACTTAAGATGGCACTGTCATGCCACTGGATATCATCATAATATTTTCCAGTGAAGGAAGTTCCTTGCATCATTGAGAGTGCAACAATAACAAGAGAAGACTCTGAAAGGCATAACCAATATATTGCCAGTCTAGAACTGGACCAAGGAGACATGGTTTTCAGTTGTCTCTAGCTCTTAAAGAGATTTCTCATTTGAAGTTACTTTTAAAGCCTATCCTCCCCTACTTTGGCATTGTTCCCTGGTATCTGAATGTGTTTCTGCTGTGGTGCCTCTTTCTCCCCCCCCCCCCTGTGCTGCTCAAAAAGACTAAGGGCTTAGTTGATGCTGCTTAGCACTAAGGGGGCCCCATCCCCCAACTAGGGCTGCTGGCCCTTCTCTGGCAACCCCCGGAGCTTCAGAGGGGTGGGGAATCCAGAAACTAGCAGAATGCAGTGCTGTAAAATGCTTCCAATCACATACCCAGAAGTGACACTACAGCATCATTAAGTGATGCTGTGACATAACTTCTGGGTACGCAACCCAAAGCAACATCATAGCATCACATTATGCCCCCCACCCCATTTCTATCAGCTACTTCATTGAACACCTGTGGGAGTCTGGAGACTGGGACAGGAGGCTGCCTGCTGGAGCATGGAGCCTAGCACCCCAACTCCCACCAACCCCAGCTGCTCAAGCCAGTGATGGGGTAGCTTGCAACAAGTCTTAATCCTTACATGCCTCAGGGGACTTGCCACTTAACCCTAACTATACACTAGCAACCCACACTATTCCTGCTGTACCTAGCTAGGACCTAAGCAGTCGAAGACCAGGCTTAACTGTAATTAAAAGGCCAATTCCCTCCAAGGAAGTGTAGAACAGATGAAAGAGATCCCTTCCCATGTTAATGTGAAAGAAATCTCAAAAATTCCCTAAAAGGCAACCAGCAAATTACTCAGTATTCTAAAGGAAAGATGGGTGGGACAACTTCCACCAAAAAAACCTCCATCTGGTAGTGGGAATCGACTTAAATGGCTGTTTCCAGCTCTTCTTTTTCCATTGGCTGGACCACATGGGTGAAAAACGGATGAGCCTGAAGGCATTAGCAGTGCATTAAAATAGTACAAAGTAATCAGTACACAGCTGTACCCCAGCCTGATAAGCTTGGAACTAATTTTGTTGCTGTCATTATTGATTCCTTTTTCTATCCTACATCATTTTCTGTCATTTGTACAACATTTCAATGGTATTTATAGTGCCATTTATACATTAAACACCATTCATATGCAATTAATGCAAAAATAACATGAAAATGCATTCCTTTTCATCTGGATGTAAGCATAAGGAAATTCATTCATGGCCTTTGGGGACCTGGATCCTTCTGTACCCATGCTTTCTATAACTCAAATAAGGCATGGGACCTTATTGGATGGGAAGTTAATTGCCCAGCCTATGGGGCATGGTCATGTGAGATCCTTAAAAGGGGCTTCCTGTCTTCTCCACAGAGGCCTTTCTGTGTGTTGTTGACCCACCTTTTCCCTGGGGCAACATAAGACTAGCTGTTTGCTAAGGGGCCGTGCAGGAATTTGGGGGTTTCCTATGGTTGGGTTTTTATTCATTTTGTCTCAGTAGAGATAAGATGAATAGTTCAGGTCCTATGACTGGTTAGGTGAGTGATAAGGAATGGCAGGATTAGGGTGAGTTGCTCAAGACATGTAGAGTGAATTAACAAGCACCCTGAGCCATCATTCATTGATGGATGTCCTTTTTTGTAACAAATCATTATTTGTCCCACAGCAGGCTGGGTTTAGAATAGTGCACCTCTGGTCCTGAGAAAACCCTTAATGGCTGTGAGGTATTCCAGTGGAAGGGAGTGAAGTTGGCATCAAGTGGCACAGATCAAGGTGCTTGGCCATATTTGAATTCAGAGTGGAGCTGCCTAAGTGATGGTAGCCATGATTTTTTTTGGTCAAGTCACGGCTTACTCATGGCAACCCTGTGAGGTCTCTAAGACAAGAGCAGTTCAGAGGTGGCTTGCCATTGGACTTCCTTGGTGTGCTCCCATCCAAATACTGACCAAGGCTGACCCTGCTTATCTTCCAAGATCTGGTGAAATTGGGCTAGCCTGAGCTATCCAGGTCAAGGAGCCCTTAAAATAGGCTAATATAAATCAGCAGAACTTAGATCAGCTATTCAAATTAACTAGTTAATATATGAAAGTGAATACATGAAAACGTAACATTCAAAATGGGAGCAGCAGGAAGAACTACAGTGCAACTGGGCCAGTATGGGTGATATTAAGCATATATAGGTAAAGATAAAGGTTTCCTTTGCTTGAAAGTCATGTTGCCCTGCAAGGTTCTTACAGCATTCTGATGGACATAGTTCATAAGTGATAAAAACTGGACTGTGCAAGTAGTGTGCAAAAGGGACTGAACTGTGTGGTGATGACCCCAAAATGATGCCAACTACAGACACACACCCAGAAGAAGGAAGCCTTCCTTTGAGATGATGTGCCAATGGTTCTTAAAGTTACCTGCCCTCTTACCTGCTGTAAGATGGACCAGCTCCCTAGCCACATGTAGCACTGAAAACCAAGGCAGAAGATCAGAAACATGGAATCCAAATGCCATGTGGAGCTTCTTCCTTGCAAATGCAGGCAGCATTCCCCTTCCCCCACATAGCCTCACCTACCTGAAGCTACAGCCATGAGATAATCAAGGAATATCAATGACAATGACTCTGGTCACATGAGTCATCATCCCTCCGGGTGCCACTGCCCTGCCCAGAATGACTAGATATCAACATTGTCCATTCCCTTAATCCCCTTTCCCTGTACTCAGCTCCAGTAGCATATTTTGGGATGGACTAACAGGAGGTGTGCCAGGGGATGTGGCCAGCTTAACCCACCCCTAAGCACCTCATAAAAGAGGTGCACCCAGCCATGTGCTCTCTCTCTCTCCTGACCGCTACACCCACCCTACCTCCACGACCCTTGGTTAGCGCAGCCAGAGTCTCCACGTGTTTCTGCTGATTCAGGACACAACCCTAGTACCCCATAGTCTCCCTCATTTTTTCCAAGGATCACTTCATTCCGCCCTCAACGTAACATCCTGCTAATGTGATTGTGGCTATCCCCTTCTATCTAATTTTCCTAGATCTGTGTAATTGTGTTTGAATTACTGTATGCCTGTGAGATATCTTCAGTAAACAAAATCATTTTATACTGAAGCCAGCCTTTGAGTCTATTTCTGGTGATCCTGGAAGAAGCGGGACCCCTGTATACATAGGTGCTTGCTCCCATTGCCTCATGTAAAATCATAATTCCCCAAAGATCATTAATAATTTGTGGCAATCTGGCTAACAGCAGATTAGGGTTGCGGTGCTCATCTCTGTTTCCAAGCCGAAGAGCCAGCGCTGTCCAAAGACATTTCTGCAGTCATGTGGCCTGCATTACTAGACACCAACGTGCATGGAACGCTGTTACCTTCCCACCGAAGTGGTACCTCTTTATCTACTTGCAATTTCTTGCTTTTGAATTGCTAGGTTGGCAGGAGCTGGGACCAGAGACGGGAGCTCACTCCATCATGCAGCACCCAGGTCTTGAACTGCTGAACTACCGACCTTCCGGTCTGCAGTTCAGCATTTTAACCACTTGAGCCACCGCAGCCCCTATATATATATATATAGCTGCAGGAAATTATAGTCCAGAGATCAGAGACCCCCATGGGATTTCCTCAAGGAAATCTGTTTAAAATATGGTATTGCCCTATGAGCCGCAAGTAGTTCACTAATGTAATTGTAATATATGAGGCTGGACCGTTCAAATACCGCTACACTAGAGAGGGATCATGCCAGAGCTTGTTCTTGCTCTCATAGCAAGCTACAGGTCCAGATCGCAGGTTGAGAAACATGACCACAATCAAATAAACCTGTAATAATAATGGCTATTATCTTATTTTGTTGTTTTTCTGAAGCTGAATGCTCTGTTGCTCCAGTTAAGCAGTCCTGCAGTAGGTGTTCAAAAAAAGACAGGGTCTTTGCTGCTGGCACCTCATTTATGCAGTCCTCCAGCCTGTAAAAAGTTTGCTAGCTTTTCAGCACCTTGTTCAACTGGACTTCCACAAGTTGTTGATGTGGTATTTTTGTCTGATTTAGATAGGATGTTATCTTTCTGTTCCCTGCTTTATCTTGCCTTTGAATCTTTTACATTTAGTTTTATGGCTGCTGCTAAACTAGTTTTAGTAATATTTACGTTCCCTGGCTGCTGTTTTTCGCTTGATTTGAATGCTGCTGTTGGTTGTATTGGCCCTTCATTGTATTTTATTGGTTGGATACATTCTATTCATAGAATGTGCCTCAAAAATCTTGTTGAGAGTATAGAAATATACAAGCAAGGGATGCATGAGGACTTCAAGGGGCATCTCATTTTCCTTACCCCCACTATTTCCTTTTTCCCTTCCCTGACAGCCCCCATACTCTTCCCTTTTCCTGCTTCTTTCTTCCAGCCAACCTATCTTTAGCTGCACTTCCCCGGTCCTCCGTTTTACCTCTTCCTTCTCCCAGCAACCTCTCCCTGGGAAAGTTGAGTGGTGCTGGTTGGGTCAGGCCCAGTAGCATGGTGGGGAACCTGCAAAGACCTGCAGGGGTACCTTACTTTCCCCTGTATTCTCTCCCAACACTATTGCCTCATTCTTCCCTCGACAGCCCCATATTCTTATCATTCCCTGCTTCCTTTACTCCTTCCCATCTACTCACCAACTTCATTTATATCCTGCCTTTCGCCATCATGGGGATCAAAAGTGGCTTACATAATTCTTTCTCCTCCATTTCATTGTCACAACAACTCTGTGAAGTAGGTTAGGCTGAGTGTGTGACTGGCCAGTGAGCTTCCACAGCACAGTGGAATTTGAACCGGGGTCTCTAGGGATGCCAGCCTCCAGATGGAATCTGGGTATCTCCTGGAATTACAGCTCATCTCCAGACTATAGAGTAGTTCCCCTGGAGAAAATAGATGTTTTGGAGGGTGGACTCTGACATTGTACCCCACTGAAGTCCTTGTCTTCCCTAGGCTCCATCCACAAATCAGGAGTTTCCCAACCTACATCTGGCAACCCTACCCCCCATTCCCCACCGGTGGCCAGGAGTGACCTGGCAACTCTATCTCAGATACTACTCTGAAACACTAAGCACTTACACAGGCTTTAGTGGGGTGGCTGCTGTTGAACATCAGTGAGCAGCCAGGCCTGGGGGTGGGATGCATGTCAGCTGGTAGCAAGCCATCTCATGGCTGCTGGTAGGCCTGGCCCTGTTGAATCATCCCTTTAAAGCTAAAACAGCCCTGGAAAAGGCCCCTGCCTTTTACTGACAGAAACCAAGGCTTCCTCTGGCAATACTATTGTGGTTGCCTAGCAATAGCTACAGAAGACATTTATCTCTTTAAGCAAATTGGACTTTGTCAGGTTTGTACAAAGACCTGTCTTGTCTGTCCATGCACCAGATTTCCAAGTTAAAGTATTCACAGATGGAGCCACATTGAAAATTAGATATATTGATTAAATAGCTAAATATAGATGGGAGTCTAGAATAGGGATACTATTCCCCAGTTGGGCGCTGAGGAGCCCTGATTTTCGGGCCTCTTCCCCTCTGCCAGCCAGCTGGCCAGTGGGGGAATCCCTCCCCCAAACACAATGTAATAACATCACATGGAAGTGACATCATCACGTTAGCAATGCGGCGTGGCAACACTGGTATTTTGGATAAAACTCGCTGACATGATGATGTCACTTCTGCATGATGTCATTACATTGCACACATATCACACACTCCCCCCCCCTACTCCCAGAAAGTTCCTCCCCCTCCCCAGCTGTCAGGTTGATCTGACCTGGCAACCCTAGTACATAGAAGGACTGGCCCATTCTTCCCATGTTGGTCCAAACATGCAAAAGAGACAGATTCTCAAAGCATCCCCTATCACTGAGGTCCTACTTTGGTGTAGTGGTTAAGTGTGCGGACTCTAATCTGGGAGAACCGGGTTTGATTCCCCACTCCTCCACATGCACCTGGCTGGATGACCTTGGGCAAGTCATAGTTCTGACAAGAGCTGTCCTTGAAAAAGAGCAGTTTCTGTCAAGAGCTCTCTCAGCCCCACCTACCTCACAGGGTGTCTGTTGTGGGAAGGGGAAGGGAAAGGAGTTTGTAAACTGCTCTGAGACTCCTTTGGGTAGTGAAGGGCGGGGTATAAATCCAATTTCTTCTTCTACTAGCTGCCTCCTAGAATCCCATGGACTTTCTCTACCCAGCCAATGAGTAGAAAAGGGAAACTACTGATAGACACCGCACTGTCATTTTTGTCACTTGTTTGTCCCTATTGCTTTGGGTCCCCCCCCCATGTGTTTTGCTCTCTCTAGTAGCCCCAGAGGGAGCAAAAGAGTGTGGAAAAGGGGGGAGGGGAACCCAAAGCAACAGGGGCAAACAAGTGGCAAAAATGACAGTGCAGGAGTGGCCAATTGCTAATCTATGGCCCAGGCCATGTCTCAGTAGTTTCTTTCATTCAGAAGTTTGAAGGTGGGCTTAAATGTTTCTGAAAAGAAACATTTCTGAAGTGGGCTGCTGAAGGAGAAGGATATATAACATCCTGTTCTGCATGAGTGGCTTGGAAAACATTCAAGTTTCCCCTTTTCACATTTTTTTTTTACTGATCTTGAAGAATACTTCTCAGGATAGTGTTAGTTTTGGCACAGTTTTTGTAATGTTACACTGAATGGCCTCCTCTGTATTTACCTAATCCCTTGGGTTCTATCATTCTGTGCAAAGTTATATTGCTGTAACCTACATATCAAATTCCCTTTATGGGTAAAATGAAGGGCTAGAATTACAGGAAGCGAGAGCAATAATATTGTCTTAGCTCGGTGACTCATGGTCATCCCAGGATCGTTGTTTCTTGGATGTTGGAGGGCTTGCCCTCCCCTCCCCCTCCCTTGTAAGAGATCAGCTCAAAGAAACAATTTAAATTTGAATTGCTGAAGTCATAATTCTATAATCTCCTGATATCCAATTTAAGATAACATCCTGCAGTAGGTGCAGAATGGGTACCGGAGGTCAGATGTGGCAGGGGCTGTGATTGAAACCAATAAAAAGAGGATGAAAGATTTATTCTCAGATAAGTCACTTGCCTTCAAAATAAAATTATCCAACCCCTTTATCTGTTGAAGGAGGAATGGATTTCATAGATGAGAGATTAAGAAGTGATTTGTCATACTGTTAACAGTTTCAGCACAAGCTTCTTGGTTCCTGTTGCATAAGATCACTTCTGAGAACTAAATCTTTCTGAGGAATTTACGGTTGTGCAAGGGAATGTAATTAAAAAGGTGGCGGACATAATTCACCATCACTTGTCTTCTCTCCCATCATTATACTTCTCATAAATTGGGTTTCCAAGTTTTGTGCACCTTGGGGCATTGAAACAATGAGCTAGAAAAGCCATAAATACCTGTGATGATCATGTGGAATGCAAAGGATCTGATTCTCACATTATTGCTAAGATTGTAGATAAGGTCTACACACACACTTCAGGATCTTCCAAGATGAACACACCTCATCAGCCATGTGTTGCCAAAGGCCAGATGCTTATCCCTTCCATTTATACAATTTCAGAAACACAGTTTGTTATATTCCTAGCAGATCTCTATACTTAAAGGGGTGTGCTGCATCCAGCAAAATGGTCATAAAAGGCAAGCATGTCTAGATGACAGAATAGCTTGCTCAAGGCTCAGAATAGGCAGAAAAGAGGTCGATGATGGCTGTGGTACAGCCTTACTGGTAGAGGTGTGAAAAGTACGCAGATAGTCGAGTGATTTCAGCAAGCATACTTTATTAGTGAAGAACAAGACAACTTGAGCCGGCACGCAGGCCGGCTTATATCCCTCGTGAAACCACCACCCAGAACACACACACACCACATCCCAACAGGTTATTTACAGTGGCCGAGAGTTCCATAGCCTCTCGGCCGGGACACTAGCCCTCAGATAGGGGTGGGCTAGGATCCGCTTAGTCCTTTGTGGAGCAAAGCTCGGTGTTAGCGCTTGACCGCATGGAGCCCAACCCAGCCATGCGGTCAGACTGGATACATTACAAGGTGGAAACTGCTACCAGGTTGCATCCAGGTACTAACCAGGGCTGACCCTGCTTAGCTTCTGAGATCTTAAGAGAGCCGGTTAACCAGGTCAGAGCATAGCCTTACTAGGAAGATAATTTTAGTTCGGGTTTATATCCTAGCTTTTTCAAATTCACAGTGCCTTAAAATAGCTTATGACAATATAAAACCCTTACTAACAGGCAGCCATGTTAATCTGTAGCAGCAAAATAAAACAGAAATCCAGTGGCAGTTTAGAAGCTGACAGAATTAGTGGCAGCATAATTGGGCGGGGAGGGGTGTTGTCAGACCTCACTTCATCAGAATTATACAGCCACGAGGTCGATCCATGTCTATACACAACAGAAAAGGGTCTGTGTATGGAAGGGAGTGAGATATCACAAAGCGAGGCCAATTCAAATAAGCAACAGCCAAAATACTAATTAGCTCACTCAGAGTGGCTGGAGGCCACTCCCAATTGTTGTTGGATAGGCAACATCGATTTAACATAGAATATATTAGTGCAATATATTAGCACTTAAGAAACCCCTAGGTTCTTGTTATGTGGGAGGGGGGCTAAATAGTTTTGAACATCTTAATGAATTCTAAATTCAAAGTAGGAGCAGTTCCTTGCACTTCCACCCTCTGAATTTATTCCAGCCCTACTCTGAAGGCCCTGTGTGCAACTTTGACAAAGCAAGGGAATATTTTCCCAAGGAAGAAGCCTGTGGCTTCTTCACCGAGGTCAGTCAGGACGCAGCTGAAGAGGTTTTTTGTTTCAGCATACTTTGGGATTTGGAGTTGTTATTTCACCTGACCTGATCTGGATGCACCAAAGTAGCCCAGTCTTGTCAGATCTTGGAAACTAAGAAAGGTCGGCCCTAGCTAGCATTTGGATGGGAGACCACCAAGGAATTCCAGGGTTGCTATGCAGAGAAAGGAAACGGCAAACCACCTCTGTTCGTCTCTTGCCTTCAAAACCCTATGGGTTGCCATAAATTGGCTGCAACCTGACTACCCTTTATACACACACACACATTTTCATCTGATCTACTTATGCACATACTTAAGTTCTATCAAGTTGCAACTGACTCATGGTGACCCCAGCAAGGGGCTTTCAAGGCAAGTGAGAAGCAGAGGTGGGTTGCCACTGCCTTCTTCTGCAGAGTTCTCTTTGGAGATCTCCCATCCAAGGACTGACACTTCTGAGCCTCTGAGATCTGAAAAGATTAGGCTGCTATACCCAGGGCCGGCCCGAGGTTTTTTTGCACCCTAGGCAGGGCTACCTTCTGGCACCCCCCGTGCACCCAATTATGGGGTTGCCAACCTCCGGGCAGAGCCTGGAGAGAAGGAAATCTTACTACTCTCCCCCTTTAGGCGAGCGAGGAGGCAGCGGCGAGGTTTCCGGGCACCCAAACCAAAACACCCCACATTTGGATTTACAAAAGCCAACCCCAGGTGGAGGGGGAAGGCGAGGTGGCCTTGCGCTCCCCTTTCGTGCGCCCCCATGCCACGTGGCTGGGAGCAGCAATAGCACGTGGGCTTTTGGCGTGGGGGAGGCACAGTTCGACACCCCATCCAGGGCCCGGCGTTCTAGGCGAATGCCTAGTTCGCCTAGTGGGTGAGCCGGCCCTGGCTATACCATGTTGCCTTCCCTCACTGTCACCTACTTAGTGGGTCCCAAATAGACTGTTTAGACTCTAACTAGATTGGCAGAAAAGTGCAGGTTACTACCACAGGGGTAGGAACAATTGGCGACCATCCTGAGATATCAAAAATGAAGGGAGGCTTTCCTGAGCTAGCTGATTATTGGCTGTGTGTCTGGGGGAGGGGAGACTCCCCTGGTCTTAAGCATCCAAACCCTTTCAGGGGGTGTACAAAGAAGAGAGGGGACTTAGATTAGAATAACCAAGGCTGGAAGCAACAGTAGAAGAATTTGGATCCAGGATGGTTTTCACCTGAATTTCTGGCAACCAGCACAGCTGCTCAGGTGTCTTGTGACTTCATTTCAGGGTGTGGTAACAAAACTGTAAAACCTTTTAAAAATGGGAGTAGAGGAATGGTCTTCCCACCTTTGTGGCAGCTGACATTTTTTTAACCCGTTGACAACCCTAGCAGACACATTCAACACATCCAGCTGTTGCAATGGAGCCCCATTGATGTTCTAATTGAGTAACCTCTGTGTGTGGTCTTGGGGAAAATGGGTAGCCACCCACTGTACATCATGACTGGAAATGGCACATACCAGCAGGAGAGAGGATTTAAAGGGTTCCTCTTTAACTCCTCTTGCTGCATGCAGGGGGAATAAATATGCAGGATGGCATTCCATAGAACTACTCTTCACTTTGAAATTCTTCTTTGTGGCTCTATTAAAGAAACTGGCTTGGAAAGAAATTTGTGACCTGAAGCCGTTTCTCACCATCTCCTCAAAAGTGCAGATCCTTTATATGTCCCTCTGCCCACTCTCTCACTTTCTCTCCCCCACACATACACCATTGTATAACTGACAAGCTGTAAAAGAATATGAAGGCAAAAGCACGGTCTGCATTGAAATGGAACAAGATGGCATTTGTCTCTCCTACACGTCCCTTCTCTTGCAGTTTGAAAAGCCAAAGTAATACGCAAAATGTGATATCTAGGAACCAAAAATAAAACAACATCCCACCTTTAGTTCTGGTTTTCACTAGTTATGCCATAAAACCCTCTTTGAGGATGATGGCCCCATCCACTTCCCTCCTTTAGAGGCAAGATTTTCCCTACGGTTTTCTTTCCCCTTACTGACTGAGCCGAACTAGTAATGTGTTTTCTTCCTTGCTGCCCCACCCTGTCACAGTATGAAATTTTGGATGTTGGCTCAGCTCAGGTACCTGAGGGAAGGACTGGGAGCCCCATTTAACTTAAACAAACTAAATAGCACTTGAGGCCTTTTGAAGTCCAAAAATTACAAAATATTTTAGTTAACATAAAGGGGAAAGGTCAGGTGAAATCAGGGGTTGAAATTTCTGAGGTAAAATCAGTACATGTACAGATTTTAGTTCTTATGTTTCGGGCTAATGAGAGGCTCTTGAGCTATTCAGAGTTACTTAAAATTCCCCAAACATTCCAGCATACTTTCTTAGAGTATTCTCTGTCTGATTTGGTTTCCAGAAGGCTGGCGAACTCTTTCCAGTACCCAAACCCCTTCTCTTGAAACACCAGTACTTGTATTGAGTTTTTAACTTACTCATAAGGTCTCTAAAGGTTGTTTCTAACCAGACCAGACCAGGGATCTCTGCACTCTTCAGCGCTAACTCCTTGTTTGACTGGGTAGGGAATTTTCTTCTCTTTCTAGAAGATCTATCCCCTTTCCTTGGCCTGAATGGGAGTCTAACTACCCATTCATCCTTGTCAACTTTCCCCAGTTCTCCTGTCTGTGTTAAACTGCTCTCAGTCAGGGCTGAATTCTGAACCTGTCACGACTTTTCTCATCTAGGGCTAAAATCAGACTGAATTCTCCTCAGCATCCAGTTCAGAAGTCTTTCTCTGTTCAGTTGATGCTAATCAATCAGATCTCTTGGAACAGCCTGTTACTTAAGGCTTTCTGGCTCAGTGAAGAATTAACACTTCACAGTCCTTTACCTGTTTGTACAGCACTTCTATGCTTTCAAAAGTACAGTCCGTCACAGTGGCATACTAATTTGCAAATTATGTCCTGCCTCATGCCTGTCATAAATTCCACTGCCACTAAGCTGGGCAATGTGTCATGGGGATAAGGTGCTATGCCTGTGCCATGACTGCCCACCTGCCAGCCACTTCAGCCACCATAAAACCCTACATCTTGTCACCCAGGAATTCTCAGGGCCATAGGAGGCCACAGATGTACAGGCATATGTGGAGTCATGTGCAACCTGTCATCAGGCCAAGGAGCAGACAGGCAAACCTGCAGGCCTTTTACAGCCACAGCCCACTTTAACAAACCCCTAGCGAGTGGTGTCCATGGATTTCATCACCAGCCTACCAGCCTCTCAGAGTTCTACAACTATTCTCATGGTCATGGACCTTCTGACCAAAATGGCTCATTGTATCCTCTGCGCTGACCAGCCCTCAGCCCCTGAGACTGCACATTTTTTCCTACAGTCTATATTCTGGCTCCATGGACTGCACAAAGGGATCATCTTGGACCAAGGACCACAATTCACTGCCCAGTTTTGGAAAAGCCTACTTTAGTTGTTAGATGAACAACACAGATCTTCTGAGCACCATCCCCAAATGGACGGCCAAATTGAAAGAACCAATGCTACCTTAGAGCAGTACCTTGGTGTTACATGAACTACCAGCAGGACAACTGCTGCTTGCTCAGTTCACATTCAGCAATGTACAACATACCTCCACCCGACTGACACCATTCTATGTCAACTATGGATATCACACACACACTGGCAGTTTCCTCACCCTCACTAATTTGGCCATGAACTAACTGGTTCAGGAGCTTCATGCCACACAGATTCTTCTCTAGAAACAACTGACACAGGCTAAGGCTGCCACAGTCTCCAAAAAATGTCCAGGCCCCCCTGCAAATGTTCAGGTCTGATTTTCTACCTGGTCCCTCCCTGGTGCCCATCCCTGCTGGAAGCTGCACCTTATCACATCGGTCCAATTCCTGTTATCACCCAAATCAATCCAGTGGCTTTCTGAGTCCTCCTGCCTCTTACTCTACCCTGTATTTCACCGATCCCTCCTGATCCCCACTGCAAAGCTGCACTCAGCACCAGATACACATGTGCTACCACTGCTGGTGCTGGTAGATGGTTAGGAGGAGTTTGAGGTGGTGGATGTTCTGGACTGCAATACTTGGTGGACTGGTTGGAGCATGGCTCCAAAAAATGGTCCTGGGAGGATGCAGATCACGTGCATGCCCCTCGACTGGTCTGCTGCTTTGCTTTGCACCACCTGGAGAAACCTGGGACCATGCTTGCTCCCCGACAGAGGACCCATTGTAGGAGGTGGATTGATGTCATGACCCACCGTTCAACCCAGTCAGTCCCTCTAGTGCATCAACCAGGTCCAACCAATGGTGAGCATGACAATGACTCTGAAGCTGGGAAGGAATACCTTGACCCATTAATGGAGGAAATGCCTGGGTGATCAACAGATGCAGAACTTCCCAAAGGTTTACAACCAGAGCCATCAAAAAGCACGGGCCCTCCCCAAGATTTACATACAGACTTCCTTTATGTATGACTGGTCTAAGGACCATAACAATAAACTGAACTGATTTAGATACAGAGCCACCAACAAGCATGAATGCTTCCCAGGAATTACAACCCACCTCCAAGGAGGAGGAGGAGGAGGTCTTCCCACCTTTGCTACTGGAGTGCTGAATGGAAAAGAGGCAAAGGCAGAACAGAATGAGGCGGTAAGTGTTTACAGCTGGGGGGAAACACCAGTTCCTTTTAAAGGACAAGAAACACCTGGATGGGAATGGGCTGCTCTAGTCCCATAAATACCGAGCAGTTATGGCCAGTTCCTTGCTGGCAGCAACTTTAGTTTCCAGCTCACTGTTTTTCCCTGGACTCCCTGGAACAGCCTTGTGTCTTTGACTTCTTGTGCATCAACCTTCATTTTGGACCTGACTATGCTTGGACTCACCTTATATTCTGACTCCATGTGCTATTATCTTCATTCTGGATCTGACTATGCTTCTTGGACTCATGTCATATCCTGACTCTTTGTGCTTTGACCTTCAAACCAGAACCTGGCTATGCCCCTTGGAACTTGCCCCTGCATAAGTCCCTGTTTTTGGTGCCTCAGCCTTCTGCTTTGGAACAGACTATAGTTGTGACTGTCCACCAAACCCGGACATCAGAGGCATTTTCTGTGACTTGTTGATATGGGGCTTTCATCCTCAGCCATGAAACATGATACAGTGGGAGAAAAATGGGGGAAATGCAGGGTCATTGCCACTGCTGGCAATGTTCTACCATTTGGCAAAAACGCTATGATTAAACCATAGAGTTTGGGCCAAATGCTAGAGCTCTGCTGGCTGGAGATGCAATGACATCACTTCCAGTTCTGTCAGAAATGACATCATCATATCCAGCAATGTCAGTACATTGACAGCAAAGAGCCCCACCCCACACCGATAAATCTCCTGTCAGTTGCCAACCATGGGCTGGCAACTCAATGTGAGGAGAAGGTCCCTTTAACCGATGGGTGGGAAGGAATAACCAAACAGATACTTAGGGAGAGGTCTGATGATAAGGCAGAGGAGCTTAAAGGAAGCAAGCAGAAAGGCTCCATACAAATGGAGTCCTCTGGTTAATAATGTGTTAATAAAGTATTGTTCACTACTGAACAAAGGCTCCTGCATTGTTTACTAGTGACACATACCTTTAGCTGAGTGAAGTAAACCTGAAGGAGAGTGAAGAATACGACAGAGAGTTAATTCTTTTCCCTCAGGACATTTTTTCCCCCTGAAAAATATTGACTTTCATCTCCCTTTTGCCCCAACCAGGGAAAATGTATGTGTGAGTTGGCCCTAAATAACCTGCAAACCTGATCTCTTTTCCCTCTGTTAAGTTCTGGCAGGAGAAATAAAATACTTTGGAGATTTACATGCTGAGGCCTCCTTTCAGGTCCCACCGGCTCCTGCAAATGTGTCTGGAGAAAGGCTGATCTTTGGCAGGCCATGCAGCAGGGATCTGGGATGAAGCAATCAGCCTTTCTGGGTCAGGTCCATCCACACCTAAGTTGTTTAAGAGATAGGGACTGTTTTGTGGCCAAATGAAAACTGTGCTATGCCCTATATAGCATTCTATAGATGAAAATGTATGACATTCTTCTGATGTCCTTACTCACTTCAGTTATCATATTTTTGCTGCTTAAGCATTCGTCAATTGCCAAATCAAAACGACTTGTTTATGCATTTCTACGTCATTTATAACTGCTCCAACTCAGATGTGATTAAGAAAAGAACACATGCTCACTTTTTTCTTTCTCTTTTTTGGTTCTCGGTTCCTTACCCTATACATCTGACTTAATTTTGCCTTTAAATACTGGCACCAAATATGATTTCCACTGGCGGCTGTGGCTGTGTCACATAAAACTTTAGGAAACAGAAGCCATTGATTCTGAATCCCATGGGTGCCTTTAAGTTGACTTTGCCTTCTTATAAGATCCGATCTGTTCATTGGTGCACATAGTGCAATCCTAAAGACAGTTCCACTTTTCAGATTTATAAGATTGTAACTCTGCTTAGGATTGCACTGTAAGAGCATGAATAGTGAGCCTGGAAGTAAGGATATGCATTAGTGCCCAAATAATTTTTTAATGCCAATTTATTTCATTTGTTTGGGCAACCACCACCACCACCAAAAGAGCGAACATGGTGTAGTGGCTCAGATCAGTTGACTCTAATCTGGAGAACCAGGTATGATCCCCCATTCCTCCTCCACATGAAGCCTCCTGGATGACCTTGGGCCAGTAACAGTTCACTCAGAGCTCTCTCAGCCCCACTTACCTCACAAAGTGCCTGTTGGGGGGGGGAGAGAAAGGGAAGGCTGCTTGGAGACTTCTTAAGGTAGAGAAAAGCAGGGTGTAAAATCCAGCTCTTCTTCTTCAAGGGAAAATAACAAATGTACCCATGCCATTCATTCATTCATTCATTCATTCATTCATTCATTCATTCATGCATGCATGCATGCATGCATGCAAGCATGCATTCATTCATTCATTCATTCATTCATTCATTCATTGGTTGTTATGCACTCCTCCATGCTAGCCTAGGGTTGCCAGTCCAGTTTGCCCTGGAGCAAAATAACGTGCGGCGAACTTTAAGGAGGTGAAGACATGCAAACAGGTTTTACCATAGGGTTTTGTGAGCTGCGGTGGCTCAGAGGTTAAGACGCTGAACTGCAGACCGGAAGGTCTGTAGTTTGGCAGTTCAAGACCCTAATGCCATGTGATGGTGTGAGCTCCAATCTCTGGCCCCAGCTGCTGCCAACCTAGCAGTTCGAAAGCAAGAAATTGCAAGTAGATAAATAGGAGATTAAAATTCTCTGTTTCAGGATGGCTCATCTCAGAGAGATGAGGGGGTAGCTGTTGCTTTTCTACAGGGAGGGGGATTGGAATTGTCCACTGAGACTATGGCTAGTGATAGGGACTGCGTGACAAGGTCTCGAGAGAGCAAGATGAAGGTTGCGGGTTTAACATGTATGGGAAATGATAGGTGTTTCTATACAAATGCTATGGGGAAAAGGCCAATGCTATGCTGGGGATTATTAGGAAGGGAATTGAAAACAGGTCAGCCAATATCATAATGCCTCTAAATAAATCAATGGTGCAACCTCATTTGGAATACTGTGTGCAGTTCTGGTCACCCCACCTTAAAAAGGATATTATAGGTTTGGAAAAAGTGCAGAAAAGGGCAACTCGAATGATCAAAGGATTGGAACACTTTCCCTAT
>NW_015172657.1:75246-78967 GCF_001447785.1 Gekko japonicus | reverse complement strand
TATCTGGATGCTACCCACCTCACCTCTGCAGGCTGGGGCAAACACAACTGAATTCTCTAGAACAATAAAAAAATCCTAAATAACCTGAAAGTCTCTGTTTCAAACGTCACTTTAGCAGCTTTAGTCAAGCCACATATTTCTCAGCCTCACGCCCCCATCAACAAAAGGGATGGTCATACAAGTTTACCTTCGTGGGCTGTTATAAGAATTACTGACATAAAGTTTGTGTATTGCTTAAAAATGTGTCCTATAAATCTGTAGTATTATTCCAATATTTTGTTTACTCTTGAAGACCACAGAAATCAACACGTTTCAGTATGGTTATGATGAAAGCACAGCAAGAAGGACCTGTAGCATTGAATTTGCAATTTAATTACTGAATGATTAATGGTTAAAACTTAAAAAAAACCCCTATAAGCACCCATGAATATTCAGCCCTTCTCTTCAGGGAAGATTTTGACTGCCTCCATAGCTGAGTCCCTGTCTCCGTTGTTAGGATGCCTGGGAAATAAGATTCATTTATCAAGAGAAGAGAATCCCCTGTAGTGTATCAGACATGTGGTGTGCCCTCTCAGGGAACTTTTCAATGAGATTTCGGAGAATTTTGACAACTAAAATCCCTTCTTATGCCATGCAGTCCCTGCAGTGTTGTGATATTTCCAAGGCAGTTGTAAAATAATCTACACCTGCCAAAAAGCAGAGAAGTATATTTGAAATTTTTTAAGGAGATGAATGCATAATTTCATGAGTACCTATAGATTCTACCAAACTGGAAATGCAGGGTTTTAAAAAAACTAATTTAGTAGTCATTGCAATATGTTGCTAAACTGCTTTCTTCTTGTTGCCTTTATTCTGAAAAAAACAAACACACAGCTGGTTTGAGCAACAAAAACTCTATGCTGTATACCAGTGGTTTTAGCCTTCGTCAGGTAATCCTTCCTGAGGAATTCTTACACATCAGTTGAGGAATATCTGAGAGATGCACAGGATAACAGGGCATGTTCTAGAATACCATCCAATAGGGTCAGCTCCAGAGTCTCCAATGCTGCCTCATCTAAGTAAAACTGAGGTAACTGTCCCAAACCATTACTTTATATGGTTTGGTTGAGGAGAGTTAAGTAACCCCACCGGAGAGAGGGCAGTCTGCTCCCTCTAGTGCCTCTCAGACCAGGAAATGGGAGAACACCATGGAGGCCTCCAGGCAATCTTCCATTTCCTACTAGAAGGAGTGCAGGAAGTAGTGGAGCTTGGATCTTTTCCTAGCACAATAAGGCTGAAAAGAGTATGAGAGAGTCACGCTTGGGTCTTTCTTCCAGGTACAGGGATCTCTGAGGAAATATCCTATTTCTTGTTGGGAGGAGTGCCAGGGAGAAGTATGCTCTCTCATAAAGGCCACTCTGCATTTCCTCCTCCGGGCATTCCTCTTCCCGGGGAACAGGAGATCAAACTGCAGGCCTTGCAATATGGCACGGGCTTCTGGAGCAACCTTGTATTTCCTGGTGACAGTAGCTAGGTTAGTTACCTCTTGCTGGCATTAGGTCCTTTGTCAGTTGTGGGTTTTACCAGGTTCCCACCTGTGGCTACTCCTGAGACTGGTCTGGATAACCAGGCCCTGTACAAACTGAGACTGAGCTGTAGAAAACACCAAACACTTGTACCTGAACAGTGCAAGGAGGACACGTCAGTCTGGATTGGTGTCATTATCGTTCAACTTCTTAGGTCCCGTTCACACTGGCCGATTTGAGCCGGGAGCGGGACAGTTCGGGGCCGGATCAAACCGGCGCGATCACACCACAACATCTGGGAAGCGTCTTGCTTCTGTGGCCGAACTGTCCCATCCCCGCAGAAATCCGCAGCAAACTGAACCACCTACTTAGGTGGTTCAAATGGACGCGGCACAGCAACGGGGCGTTTGATCGCCGGCGCGTCTTTGCGCCGGCACAACCCCGGCCCGGATCCGAACTGCGCATGCTCCAACATGCGCAGTTTGGCCGGCTAGGCGTCTGACGTGTGTTTTCTCCCCGGCGTTTGATCGCGCCGGGGAGAAAAGGTGCCGCGGCCAGGGGATCCGTGGGATCCCGCCGCGGCGCCTCAACGTTGGCGCGGCTTTTAAAAGCAGCGCCTTAAGAGGCTTTTCCCCTGCCGTGTGGCAGGGGCCCTAGTCTTCTTTTCAACCACATGGTAAACTGCTGAGAAATCCCAGAGTTCCTAGAGGAATACCAATGATGCTGAAAGGGCTGTCCAGGTGATACTTCCTTGAGAGCTCCAGGCTATCCTTAAGGTTTGTTTACATAAATAAACTTAATTTTTGAACAGGGAAATCACTGCTTCTTACTGAGACATCTTCTCTGAGAGCCAGCGTCCTGTAGTGGTTAAGAGGGGTGGACTCCATTTTGGAGAACCGGGTGTGATTCCCCACTCCACCTCCACAGGAAGCCTGCTGGGTGACCTTGGGCCAGTCACAGTTCTCTCAGAACTCTCTCAGCCCCAAATACCTCACAAGGTGCCTGTTGTGGGGAGAGGAAGGGGAGGTGATTGTGAGCCATTTTGAGACTCCTGAAGGTAGAGAAAAGCAGGCTATAAAACCTACTCTTGTTCTTTTCCTGTTCTTTGAGGCATACTTCCAAGCCACTGGCCAATAATGACATTCTCCCTGTAGATACGTTACATTTATTTGCGCAAACATATACTCGAGGGTGGCACCAACCAAGCTGAAAAATATATCACCCAGCCCAGCCCTCAGCATATAGCACAAATGTCTAATGGCTTCTGAGTGGCCTTGCAATAAAAAACAAAGTCCTTATGAGAGATGTCAAATTTCATTTCTTCTCCTGCCAAATAAAAGGCCATGTAGTGATACACACTGTTTGCTGGTCTCTAGGAAATGGAGGCAGAATTTTTATTAAATTCTTCGCAGATGGCTTTGGAGGCTTTCATCAAGCCTTTTGATCTTTCCTGCTCAACTTTAATGTGAACCTATAACAGGCTTAATACGAAGGAGATTTTTGACCTTTTCAAGTATTAAATGGTAACCACCAAATGCTTTATCATTGTTAACTAGGGCTGTTAATGGAAGTCTTCTTTCAAACCCTGGAACTCCGCAATAGTTGCCTCCACAGCCTACCCTTCCCTTTATGATTGCATTTTATTAAACATAATGGAATTTATTTAGATAAAACAAAATATATTCCAAGCTGCCAAGGGCCTTTAATGAAGAACACAAAAGAGAGATGCATTAAGGACATATTTCTAAAACTGCTAATTATGATGTTGGGTCTTAATGGATCTCTTTGATATTTACCACAAAACATTTCCATGTATACAAACAGAGGAGCTAGAAGGTATGCAAAAGTACATCTTACTAAAGTGTAATGACTATGGTGTGGGAAAGTGTGTGTGTGTGTGGGGGGGGAACCCGTATTTATCATGTTTTTAAGTGCCTAGAAGGAGAACTGGTTTTATCTGCGGCCTACAAGTGGCTCTACATTCCCTTCTCTCTGGCCCAGCTCAACGCCTGTCAATCATCACTATTCAGCAGTAACCAGAAGTGCTGTCTACCAATCTCAATGATATGAAAGTTACAGGCTATTCTGTCAGGTCTGGTTGGGGTTGTTGTTGTTGTTCAGTTGCACAGTCGAGTCCGACTCTTCGCGACCCCATGGATCATCTCCCGCCAGGCCCTCCTGCCTTCCGCTGTCCTCTGAAGTTGGCTCAATTTCAT
>NW_015172657.1:57669-75180 GCF_001447785.1 Gekko japonicus | reverse complement strand
TGAAGTCTTGCACTACTTCCACGACTTCCCCTTCTATTTGCCAAGGAGTGATGGGGCCGGATGCCATGATCTTAGTTTTTAAGACGCTTGAGAGTCCCTTGGACTGCAAAAAGATCAAATCAGTCAATCCTAAAAGAAATCAACCCTGACTGTTCCCTGGAAGGCCAGATAATGAAACTGGTTGGGGTAGCCATCATTTAAAAATCACTTTACCAGAGAGGGGTTTTTTTTGTATGCCTTCAGGACTAAAAGGAACCATCAGGGGGCTGGACTAGATGGCCTGCATGGCCCCTTCCAGGTCTATTACTCGATGATTCTATGTGGACTAGATGGCCTGCATGACCCCTTCCAGCTCTGTGATTCGATGGTTCTATATATACGGATGCCCACAAGGGGGAGCAGAAGTGGAACAAGCATGCCCAGTATGCAAGGCAGGATGGTATGGCATGGCTGCATCACTACAGGTAAGGATAAGATTGGAGAGAATCGCATCAAATCTTGGCCTTTGTTAATCTGCTTTAGCAGCAAACCTTTCATTGGATTTTTCACAGTCACAATCAAATGATTTTTCTGATGCTAAAGAGCTTGTTACAGAGGTAGATTTTGGCAGCAGCTCTAATAACTATATTTGGTTTCCCCCCCTCTCCCTCTCCCTTGATTCAAAGAGTTTAGTTTCAGGCTAATTTTATGTGGGCTTTTAGGAAAGGTAAAGAATTTGCAACGTACAGAACATTCCACAAAAGTGCACCGTGGGACAAGCGTTTGCTTTGACACCAGTCAGCTAATTTGTACTGCACTGAACCTGAATTCCCAGTCAGTGGCAATTGAGAGAGGCCAACAGTGTGTGTAAACATCATTATTTTATTTGCCTGCTGAGGGGTACAATGACAAACACACAGACACATACCTCCTCTCGGCCTGCACTTTTAAGAGAGAGGAAAAGAATGCAAGCACCAAGGGGAGTATAGGATTATAATTTGGGAGCCCGTCTACGCCTGCCAGATTCAGGTAACTGTGGAAATAAAGATTCTCTGTTCACACAACATAAATAACAGTCTTGCAGAGATCTAATCATGCAGACCTAGTGTTTGTTTGCTTGTTTGTTTTAAAATCCATATTAAAACCAGAAAGGTAGAAAATGCCAGAATGGGCTGGTGTCTTACTTACCTTGCATTTATTTATTATATATTCAAAGGATGTCTTACCATTCAAGGCTCCTGCGATGCCCTCTGGGGGCAAGGGAACTAGGGGTACCAGCCCCCCACTTTTGCAGGCTCCTCCCCACCCACAAATGCCCCCAAACATGGTGTGATGTCACGTGGAAGTGATGTCACCTCACCACTGACATCACACAGTGACACTCTAGTTTTTGGGCAAAACTCTATGGAAGATCAGGCTCAAACTATACAGTTTTGCCCAAAACCTAGAGCATCACCGCACAATGTCAGCAGCATGACGATGTCACTTCTGGGCGACATAATTCCACCTATAGCAGAAGCTCCAGGAAAGGCCCATCGATTTCCCCTTCAGCAGAAAGGTAGGACCTGGCTTCATACCTGGGGTCCATAGGATCTTGAAAGCACCAGCCCAATCACTGCTTCCTTGCACAGATGGTTTTTATTTTCAGTTGACAGCTCCAGGTACCGAAACTGTGGTTATCTTCACCCACCTCAGGGTTACAATGCAATACAAAAAAAGAAGAGCCACAATACTGCAACCTGCCTTTTTGCCTGGACACCTCCCTGAGACAATTCTTCTCCCTTTTTGGCCTCCCTCTATCTGACTTGGCTTCCCTTTCTGCTCCTGCACTCTCTCTCTCCAGCCAGCAGCCCCCTCCTATCTCCCTTTCCTCTCTCTTTATAACCCCTTGAGCTAAGCTCCACCCTCCTCTGTTCCCTGCTCTGCCTTAAAACACCACCTGGGCCCAGAGAGCCATTGTTCTCTCATCCATGCTTGCTCACTGCCTCCATACCTTTTGAGCTTCTCTAAGCTGTCCTGTTGCTGAGCCTACCATGTCTGCACCCCTCTTGCTCCTGCTCCATCCAGGTGAGTCCTGCTGCTGGGCCCAGGAGTGTGTCCACCATGCAGGTCATTGCCTGCCACAGCAACATATGGCAATGTCTTTCAAAAAATAAGAACACATACATGCTTAGCATCCAAAACTCATGATTACATCTGTACTTCATTAACTGCCTCTGTGTCACAGAGCTGGTCTGGTTGGTTCCTTAATTCAGTTAATGGACAGTGCAGACGGAACCTAATACAAGATAAGAAGGTGCTCCATGGTCGTTTCTAGCTCCCCGCTTAAATTACAAAGGTGCACATGTGCACATTCATAAACACTCCAAAAAAGTAATCAGAAATTATCATATCACCATGCCCTTTGTGCAGTCCTTCACTGACTCACACATGTAGTCCTGACCACTGAAAAAACACCACTCACAAAGAATCTTAATAACTTGTATGTACGATCACAAAAAGATTGCTCTTTGGCAACATTGTATTAAGTGCATGGGCAACTTGGTAGCTGGGTGCATGCCTCCAAATTGCCTAAAGACTGTACTCTGTAAACAATATGAAATTAAAAAGTGGAAACAAGACCATGTAATCCAGAACTCCAAACTCTAGGAAGCAATGCAGATTATTTTAGAAGCACCTCCCCCCTTTTGCCATCTAGTTGCAGCCAAATTATGGTGACCCCTTAGGGTTTTCAAGGAAAGAGACATTATGACCACTGAGAAAACACCACTCACAAAGAATCTTAATAACTTGTATGTAGGATCACATAAAGATTGCTCTTTGGCAACATTGTATTAAGTGCACGGGCAACTTGGTAGCTGGGTGCATGCCTCCAAATTGCCTAAAGACTGTACTCTGTAAACAATATGAAATTAAAAAGTGGAACTATGTGGAATTTCTAATGTATCAGTTCCATACTGGAAACAAGACCAAGTAATCCAGAACTCCAACCTCTAGGAAGCAATGCAGATTATTTTAGAAGCACCTCCCCCCTTTTGCCATCTAGTTGCAGCCAAATTATGGTGACCCCTTAGGGTTTTCAAGGAAATCTTCCTCTGCATCACGACTTTGGTATTCCTTAGTGGTATTCCTTAGTGATCTCCCATTCAAATACTTGCTAGGGCCAACTGTGCTTAGCTTTTGAGATCCGATGAGATCAGGCTGGCCTGAACTATCCAGGTCAAGGCATAAGTATCTCTATAACAGATTAATAGCCCAGTACTGAGGGCCACTATGGTGGTGGTGGGCAGCCACCAACATAACAGTGGCACTGCTGGTCAGATCGTTATGAACATTCATTGTGTGTGGGTGGAAACACACTTTCTGCTGCAAGGTGCAGGCCACATTGTGAGCACACCAGCAACCCAGGCAACACCCACCAATCAGGTTGCAGTGCCTGACGATGGCCCTCCGAGTGGCCCGCACAGGCACAGCCAACCACTGCTTGCCAATGTGGCCACTGCCTCTCGACACCACTCTCCCTCCCCAAGTGCCACAGGAAAGGGGGTGGAAAGATCCTGTGGTGATGCAACACCAATAGAGGCACACTGCCTGAGTGTTCCCCCTCAGACCAGAGGGGAAGGGCGCCCACAGGATGGATAGGCTGCCCACCTGTTCTCTTGGCAAGGATCCAACTGACACCAAACGCGATGCCAACATATGACCATCCCTGCTCCAAGCTACAGATGCCCTTTCCCTGAGAGAGAGAGAGAGAGAAAGAGAGAGAGAAGACAGAGGGTACAATCAAGGGGGGAGGAGGGCATGGCATGAGAAGGGACATGGCACAAGGGGGTGAGGGTTGCGAGGGAGTGGGGAAACGTGAAATGCCCTTTGAGTTTAAACAACCCACTCTGATTCTCAGATCCCGACCACTCTTCTTGAAGAAGTTTTCAGAAAGACCAGAGGGTGATGCTACATGCATTTGTGTTGTGTGTTTGCTTCTCACCCTCTGATACCCACACTGCAATCCTAAACAGAGTTACAGCCTTCTAAATCTGCTGAAGTCTGTTTTACATCATTCACTACTCAGGGTTTGGGACTGAAACTTCATGTACTGAAACTTCCCTTTTATAGAGCTATTAGAAGTGGGGGGGGGGAGTGCCATCAAGTCCAAGCTGATTTATGGTGACCCCATAGGTTTTTCAAGGCAAGAAATGTTCAGAGGTGGTTTGCCATTGCCTGTCTTGGGCCCCGGTCACACGGAGCATTAGGCACGCTAGAGAGATGGAAGATAGGTGGATTTTCCGGGCGCGATCTCACCGCCACATCTGGGAAGCGTAGAGCTCCCATGGCTCACCCGAGGCTTCCCGCCGAAGATGCGGGGTAAAAAACTAGTACCTCGGAGGTACTAGTTTTCGAAAACCGCGGGGCAAGGGCGGGCATCTGATCGCGTTTCAGGTGGTAGTTCCGGCACCCACCCATGTCCCCTCGCAAAAAGGGTTTTTTCCCCCAAGTCTCCACGGATGCGCACAAGCACCCAACAGAGCATGCACACATTTCAGGGTTTTTTTTAAAAAAAACAACCACATTTGCCGCGCCGCTCCACTTCTTTGCCGCGTCGTGTGATCGGCACCTCCCCCCTAACCACGGGAGCTTGACGGGACCACAAACCGACGCCTGATCGCGCAGTCGCGCGTTAGTTTGCTCTGGGGCAAACAGCCACGCCTCCCCCCCGCATTTTCCTGCCCGTGTGGCCGGGGCCTTGTGTCACACCCCTGGTATTCTTTGGAGGTCTCCTATCCAAATACTAGCCAGGGCTGACCCTGCTTAGCTTCCTAGATCTGGCAAGATCAGGGTGATTAAAAGTACAACGTATCTATTCTTTTTCCCCCTACCTTACCTGTACTAATGACCTTTTAATTTTGCCTTGTTTTGCTTTCCTAATCTAATTCTGACCGCTTACCTGTATGTATTTGTTTCTCTTAATTGTACAGTGATGAGAAATCTGAAACCAAAAACGATCTATTAAACCTGCTCCCAGAACCACTCCTGCTCAGACTTTGGACAGCTTGCCATTGCGGCTTGAAGCGGCAGATGATTGGATCTTTGCTGTGTCAGGTCTTCTTCTCTGCTAAGTGGGTACTGCCTTATCTAACTCCTTTTTGCTCTGAATGCAAATAAAACATGATGGACTTCAGCGCTTGTAAAAGTGTTACGCAAGATTTGTATAAGAGCTTTCCAAATAGCAGAAGCCCTCAGAATACTAAATACACCTAACCGTGTCTTGATCTATTGCAAGCTTTTTTTTTTTTTTTTAATAGCAGGAGTTCCTCTTCATTGTGTCAAAGGATAATACATTGTGGATATATTCATTAAAAGCAAATGAATAGGAAATCTAAGGGAGTAGAAGCACTCGATCATTTTCAGTTAGGAGATGTGCTGTGGATTTAAAATGGCTCCGTGGACTTGTCATTCTTGCCCAGATACCACTTTTTGATATATTGACTGGTTTTTATTAAGGAGGAAATAAAGGAACAAGGGTGCCATTCTTATGATTTGTGCGTTGTCAGTCATTATATAGTGAGCAGAACACTGTAAGTCAAGAGCCTATTGGCAGTATCCCAAATGACAAACCAAGTGATTATCTTGGCCAAGATCAAGAGCACATCAGTATTATTAAATGTGATTAGTGGGGACCACAATAACATCAGTCTAAAAAGAAATATTTTTTTTCCCTGTAGACTACATCCATCATATTATGTCAGTCCAGTTTAGCTCTTCATAGCTCAGCTCAGATAATACATTTGCATATATAAAAGCTAACAGTAAGAAAGAAAGCTTAGCTTACAGAATGTTTATGGTCATATTGGAGCTATCATTGGGAATACCTGTGCGCCCTGAGAATACTTTCCATTTGTTTGTTTGCTTATCCCAGTAACCTCCAAGGTTTCTTGAATTTCTTTTACGTCCAATCTAATCTAATTACATCTAATCTAATTAAACCTTGAATCCAATGGCACCTTTAAGACCAACAAAATTTTGTTCAAGGTATGAGCTTTCGTGTGCACATGCACTTCCTCAGACACAACGAAATGGAACTTACCAGTCCATATATATAATGCAGAGATTGAACAGCAAATTAGCATGCAACATAATGAAGAAGTTTTAACAGCTGCAAACAGGAATAACAAGCTTAGTTGTTGCCTTATATGTATGGACAGGTAAGTTCCATTTCATTGTGTCTGAAAGTGTGCATTCACACAAAACTTTGTTGGTCTTAAAGAGGCCACTGGACTCAAACATTGTTCTACTGCTTCAGACCAACATGGCGCCTGGATCTAATTAAACCTGTAACACTTCCTGGTCTTCTTGGATCACCTGCCCTCAGTTCCCAGTGGGGGTTCCCCCACTTTTGGGGGCTCTGATCTACCTCCAGCCAGCTGGCCAGTGGGGAAAGCCCCACCCCCAAACAGAGACATTGCCGGGCAATGTCCCAGATGCGATGATGTTACCTAGAAGTGATGTTCTCATTTCAGGGATGTCAGGGGGTGATGCCCTACTTCTTGGGCAAACTCTATGGTTTTAAAGGCAAAAACCCATAGAGTTTTGCCCAAAAACTAGAGCATTACCCCCCCCCAACATCCCTGGCACGATGACATCACTTCCGGGTGATGTCATCATGGAATGCATGCAAAGTGCACATGTCAGAACATTCCAGACCGGAGCCTGTATTGCCCCCCACTGGCAGACAGGTAGGACCTGGCAACCCTATGGTCTTCATTTCAAGAAGGTTACATGTTTCTGGCTGTTGGTTGGATCTTGGATCAGCAATTCACTCACATGAGAATTACATGTCTTCCCCTCCCCTCAGTAGTCCCTACTGACCATGAGAAAGGTGGCTACAGTGAGTAGCAGAAAAGGGGTGAAATAACTCCCTCTTCCATCAGATGTGTAAAATAAAGGGACAAAGTTCTGAGACAGTGTGACAGGAGAAAAGAGACTAGAATTTAACAGAATAAAGAGAGAGCTGATAGAGTGGGAGGAGGAATAAATGCACACAGTAAAAGAAATATTCAAGTGCACTACAGTACAAAATATTAAAATGCTCATGATACCTGCAATGATGATGGTAGAAAGTGCCATCCAGTCGCAGCTGAATCACAGTGACCCTGTATGGTTTTCAAGGCAAGAGATGAACAGAGTTGGTTTGCCATTGCCTGCCTATGTGTAGCAACCCTGGACTTGCTTGGTGGTCTCCCATCCAAATACTGACCAGGGCCAACCCTACTTAGCTTCCAAGATCTGATGAGATTGGACTAGCCCAGGCCATCCAGGTCAGGATGCAATAACTATATGTGCCCCAAAGTGTACCTAAAATCATGGAGGGCTAGAAACAGACATATGATGAGAAAAGTAGAAGGACATGTTCTCTCTCTCTCTTCTCTCTCTCTCTCTCTTTCTCTCTCTCTCTGCATGAGCTCATTGTGTGGGGTGGCTTATAAAAGTTCGGGAAACTGATGATCCAAATGGACCTTTGACCTACCTTTGGTGAGGGAGCCAAGTAGGAATCTGGGCAATTATTTCAAACCATAATCTAAGGTGATCCAGAGAAGAAAGTGTGTGGGGCAGGCCTCGAGGCACCAAGGGAACTAGACCCTTAAAATGCAAATACAATATCTGAAGCTGAGCATGAATTGGAATTATGAAAGCAGCTCTTGAAATGGGGGCCAGAGAATAAAAGGAACATTTAGATTTTTCAGGCTTGTAGGGTGGTGGAAAGATGTCAGGAGAAGCCAGGAAAAAGAATCCTTTCCATTGGAATATGGAAGAATTGAGGAGAGGAGAAGTTGTGACCAGGAGGGACAGGGAATTTTCCAAATAAGGAAAGCAGGAAGAAGGAAGCTTAGAGATGAGTGAGGGGTCATGTTCAGGAATAAAAATAATTATGTTACAGACTGATGTCACTAGGGGCTTATATGTTAGGCAAGACTAAGGCAAGGCAGACGAGTATTACTCCCCCCAAACAACCTTGTTTGGAATGGAACACTTAGTTACAGAGCAGCTGTGCTTGACTGCGTTATTTTCTCTGCACCAATCTAAGCTTCACCTTTTGCATCTTGATCAGCCAGCTATTGTCTTCTTGTGCTTATAATTAAATAGCCCATTCCTTCCTATTCTTCATCCTCCAAATACTCTATAAATAATGGCTAGTCAGAATTTTCTGCATCTGACAGAATAGGCCCAGTCCAAGGGGTGGAGATGAATGGGAACAAAATGGAGGCTGAAAGGTCATGGCAACAGTGGTGAGGGTATCTTCAGCCCCTTGTCTGAAAAGCTGAAGTGATGGCAGCCAATGCTCCCTTGAAGCTATGTAGTCCTGTGCAGCTGAGTTAGTGTGAGCTAGCTCACAGTTTTTTAGCCTGTGGCTCACACTTTTTTTCTTAGCTCAGGAAGGATGGCTCCAGAGCAAACAAATTTATACAGTTGCCATATTGCTCACTCACAACTTTAATGCCAGCAGCTCACAAAGGAGAATTCTTACTCACAAGACTCCACAGCTTAGAGGGAGCATTGGCCGGCGGCCGGGCGCATGCGCTGTTGAGTGCTTGTGCGCATCCCATGGAGACTTGGAGAAAAAACTTTTAGCGACGGGAGATGGGCGGGTGCCAGATGCCACGACCTACCACCGGAAACGCGATCAGGCGCCCGCCCTTGCCCCGCGGTTTCCAGAAACTAGTACCTCGGAGGTATTAGTTTTTTACCCCGCATCTTCGGCAGGAAGCCTCGGGTGAGCCACAGGATCTCTACGCTTCCCAGATGTGGCGCTGTGATCGTGCCCGGAAAATCCGCCTATCTTCTGTCTCTTTAGCGTGGCTAATGCTCCGTGTGACCGCAGCCTAAGATACTTTTCTAATATACTTTCCCCTCTAATATGTGGCTTATATACCATTTCAAAGAGAACCTGCTCACAGCATTCAATTGCATCTCGGTAGGTGCACACTTCATTCAGCAAACATTTCCTGAATGCTAAATTACGATGATCTCCGTATGTCATGGAAGTCAGGAGCCTTTTCTCTTCAAGATCACTGCCAGGAAGAGAATCTAGGAAACAGAAGCTGCCGTCTCAAAATTCACTCAGCATTCGGCTTCATGAATTCATGGGAGAATTGATGCTGGCAGTGCCCACAAGCCATGAACTTGTCCTGTCAAGATGCTGTATCTCAAAAGTAGCCCTGGAAAGTATTGTTACAGAGTTTCCTTTGCATGCGGCATCTTTTTATTTTGAATTTTTAGAACTTAAAAAAACCCACATAGTCTGATCTGTTTGAAATGTTTGGTATACCCCATCGATTTCTGTGAGTAAAGTATCGAGACCAGACTCTAGCAACTCCAGGTGAGAAGACAGCAGGACTTGGGGGGGGGGGGATCTCTGTGTGACACCTTGCAGAGCTGTTGCCAGTCAGTGTAAATATTGAATTTGATAGGCTGGTGGCCAAACTCAGTATTAAAAAGCTGAGTTTGTTGATGTGTACAGAGGATCCCACCGTGTGGATTTATGCTCTTTTTGTAGCCCTACTTTTCTGTGACTGAAGCTGATTACAATTAGTGCTGTTTTGTTTAAGTTTATGGTACATTTTACATTTAGACTTTCTTAACACCAGCTACATACTGTAAAGAAAATGAGAAGACAGCAGGACTTCTTTTTAACCCATTTTGAAGCTGTTTTTGATCCATCTTGGAGTAAACTGGTACAGGGCTGCCATTTCACACATGGCTTTCCCCTTCTGGTAAAGAGCTGGATCTGAAGCGGTTTGCCATTTCAGCCTGCACCGCTTTTTCCCGCTTTTTCCCCACTGTTTTTCGCCCGCGCGGCGAACACAGTTTTTTTAACGTTCGCTTTAGAGCACTATAGCGCTATAGTGTTATAACACAACACTCCACGCATTCCAATGGGGTTGATATGATGCTGTAGCATTATAGCATTATAGCCTGCATGGATGAAAAACGGCAGGAAAAAGCGCATCGGAACTGGGAGAGGAAACTGAAGACTACTTGGAAGCGGTTGACAGGTAAAACGCTTCAGCCCCGTTTCCTAAACGGGACAGAAGCGTTTGTGTGTGAAATTACAAATATATTCCAGTAGGGAAACGGTTCTAAAACGGTTCTGTCTGAAATGACAGGCCAGAAACCGTTTGAGAACCCTCTTCCAGATTATATTGTCTGTCTGAAATTCCTCAATGGCTCCTTGAAAACTTTGGTCTTTGTAGAAATCTTTGGTTCAGGATGCAAGTGTGGCCTAGAGAGTGTTCCCAGAGACCGTTAGAGACACAGAGCAAGCTGACCTTGCTAAGTTAGATAAGACACAATTGTGCCAAAGAAGGTGTCTTGCTCCAGTCAACACATTTCAAGCAATTGAGGTCTATGGACTTCACATGCAGGAATGAGGTGAGGCCTAATCTGCAGCAAAGTTTTGTTTCTTCCCTCTAGTACTGTCATGCCATAGATCATGTGTCCAGCAACAGAGAGTTACATCTTCTCTAAGGGTTTTGGTTGGCTCAACAGGCCTCGAGCTAATTTGAGACCCTTACCCATAAAAACAATTTTCAGTTAGTGCTTCTTGCCTTTTGCTTGATGGTGACTGTGCACTATGCAGTTACTGTGCCCCTGGCAACCATCTTGATGGCTTGCTTGTAATGACCCTACAGCTTGCTGGCCAATGCTAATGCTGGAGAAAGAGAGCCACTTTGATGTTGAGACCTTCAGCCTGAGTGGGATTAACATCTGGTAACTTGGAACCTTGTCTTACTGTATTAGCTAGTAACTTTTAGATATCTTATTTTCCCTCACAGTCTTGTTGTCTTTTAAACTTTTTCTTGCACCTTAATAAAATAATTAAATTTTATTTGTTGTGGTTTTTGCCTTCATTGACCTCAAATCTAATTCCAGTATTTTGACTGAGTGACCACCTACCAGGTAAATGTTTAGTGTTTGGAAATTCATTGTGCAGGCCCACCTGCAGGGGTCACTTTCTTGTTAATTCTTGCCTGTTGCTCCTGAGCTGATGGGACAGACTCAAAAGGGCTGGTGGTAGCCTACCTGACTAGTGTGAGGGCAGCCTCATGCTAGGGTGTTGTAATTTTGTCTTCTTGCAGCTCTTCCACTCAGAAGACCCTAGCCTGGGCTGGACTAAGGACTTTTGACACGTACTTTTAAACCATTGGCAGGAGGTGTATAACTTAGTGATATTGCATAGGCTTTGCATGTAGAAGATCCAAGTTTCAGTCCCTAGTCTTTGGTTATAGATAAAGTAAGGGTTAAAAAAAACCTGTCCCATAGCTTGGAGATTTTCTTCTTGAAAGAATAAATAGCACCCTGCCTGATGCACTGGTAATCTACTAGAGCTGTTCCTTTTACTAGCTAAGGGCCCAGCAACAGGATGAGCCATGATTATGTCAAAATTCCACTTTCTTATACTGAGAAGTGAGCCTCTCCTTGCCTAGTCCCTCTCGTCAAACTAGTCAACCAACACAATGTTCCTGAAAAGGGGCTAGCTGCTTAGTCCATAGCTTGCAAAGGCTTCTGTGATGACAGAAGGTCTGATTGCCCCTGATGTCACCTCTGGCTGGTGGTTGCTTGGTTACTCTGGACCACAGGGCTCTGAAGTCTTGACATAGACCGTTGACTTGCATTTCTTCACCAATTTTATTTATTTATTTATTTATTTATTAAATTTATATCCCGCCCTCCCCCGTAGGGCTCAGGGCGGCTTACATAGCAAGAAATCTTGCAATAATAAAACATCAAATAATTTAGTTACATTTAAAACAAATTCTACAGTTTAAAACCATCACAATACAATAAATACAATACATTAAAGTGCTCAACAATCTCAGCGCCGGAACCTCAGGCAGATGTCAACCGCATCCACATCCAAACACCCTGGTAGGCATTCCGTGCCCTTAATATTAGGTGTCAATTCCGATGTTTCTTCCTTCCATCCTAGGGCCCTCCCCCCCCCAAGTGGAGCAACAGACAAACATTTGATTCTGTATTCTCAGTTTCGTATGCAACTTTGGAGCTAAATAAACCAAGTCCAGAAGCATGAGAATTTAAATGATTCCTGGAAGTTGCAGATTGTTTCAGTTATCTTGGAGACTTCTTTGGCCAGAAACTAAAAGAAGAAACTTGCTGCTCAGGAGCCAGAATAACCGCCCGTGATGGACTGCACTTTTTAAAAGCTTAGAAGTGCTATACAAACAGCTAAAGGTCTGTGAAGGGCTAATTTTTCACAGAACCAGAGAGCCTTGAGTGACAGACTGTTCCAAGCAATCTGACTGGTTATCATCAACTGAGCAGAGAAAGACTTCTGAACTGGATGCTGAGGAAAATTGAGTTAGATTTCTGCCTTAGCTGAGAAGAGTTGAATACTGAGACAGTCTGAGAAGGATTCATTATTCAGCCCTGACTGAGAGCAGTTTAACACAGGTGGAAAATTGGGGGAAAGTTGGCAAGGAAGTTTGGGAAGTAGACAAAGACTCCTATTCAGGCCAAGGAAAGGGGAGAGAGAAGAAAATTCCAAACCCAGTCAAAAAGGGAGTTAGCTCTGAAGAGTGCAGAGGTCCCTGATCTGGTGTGGTTAGAAACTGCCTTTAGAGACCTTATGAGTCAGTTAAAAACTCAAAACAAGTACTAGTATTTCAAGAGAAGGGGTTTGGGTACTGGCCTTCTGTACCAGCCTTCTGGAAGTGTGTACTTCCAGCCTTCTGGAAACCAAAAGAGTTAAAGAATACTTAAAGAAAGTGTATTAAAGTGTTTGGGGAAAACACTGGAACAAAAGCCTCTCAACATAAAAATTTATGTCACTATGAAAAGTTTAAGAAACTCCCATTAGCCTGAAACAGAAGAACTAAAGTCTGTACATGTACTGATTTTACCTCAGAAATTTCAACCCCTGGTCTCACCTGACCTTTCCCCTCTATGTTAATTTTTTTTTATTTTTGACATTCAAATGCCCCGAGTGCCATTTAAGTTGTTTAAGTCAAAGTGGGCTCCTGATCCTTCCATCTGGTTCCTGGGCTGAGCCAACAGGCAAAATTTCATATTGTGACAGGGTGGGACAACCAGGCTTCTTCAACAAAGAAAGAAATACATTACTAGGGTGGCTCAGTCAGTAAAGGGAAAGAAAAATGGAGGGAAAATCTTGCCTCTGAGGGAGGAAAGTGGATGGGGCTGTCATACTGCTTCAGTCCTTTAATCTTTTCTGTTAGTATTTCTGTTGCTGTTTTGTTGTATATGATCGTGATGTTCTTATGACATCCTGTGTGCAGCACAGATGAGCTGTTGTGACAATAAAATCACAGTAATCATCTACCTTCCAGGGGAGACAAGCACATCCCACCTACACATCTCCACCAATGGTCCAAAGCTGTTACCAAAACAGGAGATGGTTCATCAGAAAAAGTAACAGAGAAGAAAAATGGCTATAAGCAATTAGAACCAGCACCATCCCGGGCAGAAGGGATAAACATTAATATAGATATGACAGGTAGACTTCATGTATGTTGGCATGTGGGTTCAAATGGTGCATAACCATTTTTTATGCCTGCTTTTTTTTAGCTATCCTTAACTAGAGTCTGAGAAGAGCTGATAGGATACAGAAAAGAAACAGTTCATCCAAAAAGCCTAGCATCAGTGTATATTTGATGCCAGTGTCATGTTGGGGCTTATTTATTTATTTTATTCATTATATTTTTTGTCACCACTCACCCAAAGGGTCTCATGGCGACTTACAACATTAAAACCAATAAATAAAGCAACACAAATAATATTAAATATTACATTTATTAAAATATGTGGCTGTCACCATAACACTATTAAAACAGCCCAAACACGTGGTTACCCTCCAAAGACCAACCTAAACAATTCAGTCTTGCATACCCTGTAGAAACTAAACAAGTCTGGCAGGGCACGAGTGTCATCTGAGAGTGCATTCCACAGGGCAGGAGCCACAACAGAGAAGGCCCTTCCCCTGGTGACAGCTAACCGAGCCATCCTGGGGCCAGGCACCTGCAAGAGGTCCCTAGACAATGACTGAAGGGAGCATGGGGGGTTGTAACTGGAGAGGCAGTCCCATAGGTATGTGGGTCCCAGGCCGTTAAGGGCTTTAAAGGTTAATGCCAATAACTTGAATTGGATCCAGAGACTAACTGGTAGCCAGTGCAGCTCCTGCAGAATTGGAGTAATATGAGCTGACCATAATGTTCCAGTCAGCAACTTGGCAGCTGCATTCTGGACCACCTGCAGTTTCCAAAGAGTTTTCAAGGGTAGTCCTATGTAGATCAAACTGCAGCAGTCCATTTTGGAGGTGACTGTTGCATAGATCAATGTGGCAAGGTCTGACCCAGACAAATAAGGAGCCAGCTGTTAGGCCTGACATAGGTGAAAAAACACGGACCATGCTCCCATGGACACTTGTTTATCCAATGATATTGCAAAATGATATTGTAGAATCCAACCACACCCGAGGCCCTTTACAGAGTCTACAGCTGTCAGCTGGACACCATTGAGTCTGAGGAGTGACCCTACAGCTAGCATCTCAGTTTTGCCCAGCCACATGACCTCTGTCTTGGATGGATTCAGCTTCAGCCAGCTCCCCCTTAACTACCACATCCAGGCACTGGGATAGTGCAGAGAACCCTGCCACCAGCTGCTTATCCAGCAAGAGAAAGAGCTGAGTGTCATCAGTATATTGATGGTAACCTCCTGATGATATCAGAAAGAGGGTGCACATATATGTTAAATAACATCAGAGAGAGCCTCGAACTCTGTGGGACACCACAATTCAGGTCTTTTGGGGAAGACCTCTCCTCCCCGATAGCAACCCTCTGGATGAACAAGGAGAACCAACTAAGACCAGTGTCCCTTACCCCCACGGAGGCAAAGCAGTCAATTAGGACCAAATGGTCAACCATATTGAAAGCTGCTGACAGATCCAGAAGGATCAACAGGGCTGGCATGCCTTTATCCATGCCTTTAAATGGAGATCATCAACCAAAGTGACCAGTGCCATCTCAGTCTCAAAGCCAGGCCTAAAGCCTGATTGAAAAGGATCCAGGGCAGATTTATCATCCAGGAAAACCTGGAGATGCTTGACCACTGCTCTCTTAATTACCTTCTCTAGGAAAGGAAAATTAGACACTGGGCGGTAATTGGCTAGCTCCTTTGTATCTAAGGAGGGTTTATTTAGCAAAGGTCTAACAATCACCTCGTCTGATAATCACCTCCTTAAGGGAGCTGGGGAAACAGCCCTGTGAGAGAGACAAATTAATAATCTGTCTCAAAGGTCCAGTTACCACTTTGTGGCATGTTTTTACCACAACAGACAAGGATCCAAGGAGCAGGTAGTTGGCTTTACAGCTTTCAGAATCCTGTCAATATCTGCAAGGGTGAGCAGGCCAAAAGAGTCCAAAAAAGAACCAGAGGGTGTAAGCGGAGCCCCATCCCACTACCGTTATCAAATTCAGCAGTCAACTCCAAGTGGAGCACAGAGATTATCCACAGAAAAGTTAACAGATGAGGAGGAGGAGAAAAAGAGTTGATTTTATATCCCGCCGTTCACCACCTGAAGGAGTCTCGAGGTGGCTTACGATCACTTTCCCTTCCTCTTCCCACAACAGACACCCTGTGAGATAGGTGGGGCTGAGTGAGCTCTGAGACAGCTGTGTCTGACCCAAGGTCACTCAGCTGGCTTCATGTGGAAGAATGGGGAATCAAACCTAGTTCTCCAGATTAGAGTCTCTTAACCACTACACCAAACAGCTGAGAGCAAAATCAGTATCAGTTTTAGGACACACGAAGGGGTGGTCAGTTGTCAAACCAATCTGAACAACTGAGCTGGTTGTGAGCTAGTGGACGTTATCCTATGCTGACTCTACACAGGAGATAAAAGTAAATAAAAGAACTCAGAGAGCAGAGAGCATAAATGGGCACTCAAATCAATAGCAGCCCAGCCAACGATGTGCCAACAAACAACACCATGACACGCAGAGATGGAGGCAGCCAACCAGCACACATTGATGTAGTCACAGGTATCACTGCTCACGTGAAGAACAAAACAAGTGGGGGGAGCAAAGGGAACACAGCCCACTCCACTGTGAGAAGGGCAATGGTGTGATGGGAAGAAGTCCTGAAATGCACACGCACCGTGGGACATGTCTGAAGTCTGGGTGTGGGCCCCTTATTTTCTTGCTAATTCAGAGCTAGAATCAACTCTTGGGTGCTTTGTAGGAGTGATTTACTACTTATGTATTCAGTGGAGCTTAGACACTCGTTGAAACCACTTCCAGCACTAGTGAGAGCTTTTTTGGGGAGTAGGGCTGCCCGCCTTCAAGTGGTAGTGATCTCCTGGGTTTACAACTGATCTCCAGGTGACTGTGGTCAGTTCCTCTGAGGAAACAGCCACTTTGGAAGGTGGACTCTATGGCATTATGCCCCACTGAAGCCCCTCCCCTTCTCAGTTTCCCAAACTGGAGCTGACAACCCTACCTGGGAGCCATCTTATCCAGGCTTGGATGTCCAGAAATCTGCTACTTGATTTTCATCAGTCTCGTCTAGGGATTTATGGAATAAGACACGACCTGAACTTCCTGGACAAAATACATGCGATTAAAGACCTCCTCGTGTTTATTTGGGCTTTGGCTCATGTCTCGCCTAAAATTTCCACAAACCAAGGGATTTACATCCATGGAAGCACGCCTTCCCTGACTTTACCTTCCTGCTGCAGTTCCAAATGTCCCCTGGAATGTTACTCCCAGGGGTACAAGAGACCCCCAGGAATAGCCTGAAGCTTAGAGGCCCTTCATAGAAGGGGGAAATGAGTCAATATTGCCCTACCACCATGCTTGTGGAAACTTTAGGTGGGATCGAACACAATATGTTGAGGTCCTATTTCTTTTTACTTCATCTTCGACATAGAATGTTGCCTTAAAGTTTGAATATGTTTACCCAAAGCTCCTTCTCATGCTTTCCCCCCTTCCTAATGGCATCCCCATAGTGCACAGGTGTGCTTTATAGTTACGAAACAAGAGAGCATAATTGGGATCTCTTGGCAGTTAACACATAGCTGTGCTAAGTGATTGTCTTGTTTTAAAACTTAAGTGCTTAGCCAGGTCAAGCCAAGGTCCATCTACTCCAGCAGGCTTGGCAATAATCCCAATAACCAGCATGTGCTAGATGGTCTACCAGAAGTTGGCTAGTGGCCTAGCTTCTGCCCACTCCTGACATAAAGTTTAATATACAAAGTTACAGGCAGATTTGAGGCAGCTGATTTCCCTCTGCAGGTCAGTTGGCAATGCATTCTTTATTTTGTTCCTCGACTTGCATTCGCTGCTAAGGAAAAGCTACTGTCACCGCTGCTATCTGAAAGATAATCTTTCTGTTACTGAATCCAGCTTGGTAATTAGGGGTGTGCATTCGGGTCTACCCCTTATTGGTATTTTTCAGGAATATTTCGGCTTCCCAAATACATCCAGGTTTTCTCAAGAAAACCGGGGC